>NC_053157.1:231238795-231255795 GCF_016835505.1 Polypterus senegalus | reverse complement strand
TGGACTGCTACTCCATTGTGCTCTGCATGTGCGGAGTCAAACCCCCCCGGTCGTATAAAAATAAACTAAATAATAAACTTGTGTCACGGTTTTACTACTTCAGTAGTACTTCAGTGATCATTTCTTTTAATTTAGTGCTTTATTTAGTTGTTAATTGTTTTGTGATATTTGTCATAGTAAATGTTTTTGATAAATAATATTAGTTTTTTAAATAATTTTTGTAATATTTCAGAGTGTTCATTGAATTTGTATTTCTGTTAGTTTGTATTCTAGTCAGAGTGGACTCTGTTGCTGCTGTGCTGCCTACCCAAGGCCTGTTTTGCGGCCCAGCAGGCCTCAGGCGTGTGTGGAGGTCTGAGCCCCCCGTGGTGCGTCTCGTTCAGCTCCTGTTTGTGATCTTCCTCTTCAGGGTTATGATTTTGATGCTTTATGGATTGCCTGTTTTTTTGATCTTTGGCTTGAATTTTTAATTTTCAAAGTGTTTACTCTTTTTAAATGTTTATTGTATTTGAATTTGTTTTAACTTGTTTGGCAATGAATTCTTTTTTATTTACTATATTAGTTTCCTTTTTGATTTTTAACACTGTCCAAAAGTATGAACTTTTTTTTATCTTAATTTAATTTAAAACATGCAATAAATGTAATTTAAAAATGTATGTCTTTGGTATTTTGGGCCAGGTGTTGTACGGTTGTCCTCTCCCTTTCAGTGGTTTTGTAGGCCATGTGACCTTCTTGTAGTATTGAGGCTTTTTGTGACGTGTGCAGGCCTAAAATCATAACATGCTGTTATTTTGGAGCTTTCCATTTCTGCTTCAAATTCTGGAATTGATCATAAATTTGGTACAAATGCACTGATTGTTTTCTCAATGAGAACCCTTTCTAAAACATCTTTTTTTAAGTGTGGTTTCAACTGACAGTAAAAATACATTAAATATGTTCTTGTAAATAATGTGACTAAATCAACCCTTAAATCTAAAAAGACTGATAACCTGTGAGATTTGGTGTAGGAGGTCAGTAACCCAATAATATAATTATATTTAATTTGATTCTGATGTCCATCATGAGGGCCTCATAGGATTTGTCCAGTAGAGATTTGTCCAGCGGTCCAGGAGAGATCTTTTGGTTTTTGTACTCAAACTTCATTGATAAACAGACAATCATCATGTGAGGCTGTGAAAGGTACAGGATGGTTTGGTTTTGTTACACCGAGTGTTGAAGAAGACTAAACCTTCATTACAATCAGCCCCGAGAGCAGATAAGCTCTGATGAAGAAAGTTCTCCAGCAATCCCATGTCAGTAAATGTCTTACGAAGGAACTCAAATCAACCTGAAGGGAGTTTGGAGCAGACATCAGCGGCCTTTGAATCTTGACGTCTACTCCAGTCCTGAGTTATGGCTGTGATCAAGTAAAGTAAGTAATGAAGTAATGGAGGAGAGTGGCCTGTGATATTTGGTAATCTAACAAAGTCAGGTATGACAAGAAAATATAAATCAAGTAGATAATAAAAGAAAGACAGGCAGGCAGTTTTATTGCATTGCAATTCTCTTTATTTTGCATTAAAGGACATTCTTTTAATTCTTCTTTTGTGGAAATGATTGGTCTGGGATGGTCCAATTGGGCTAAAAGAGAAACAGGAAAATAATAAAATTAGTAGAAAAGATCAAAGGCCTGGGCATTTTATAGGAGACTTTTGACAATCTGATGTGACTTCAGTGATATTGTAAATTAATAGAAAGAGACGAGAGAGAAGGACCTGCTGCAGTGAGCGACCAAAGAGCTGGTGAAGGAACCAAACGCAGGCAGAGGTGTAAGATACCTGTCATTTAATAAAGACCCCTCTTTTGTCAAACTAAATTTAAACAGAACTTTAATAAAATTATAATAACAAGAACCGAAAAGTAAGGACAAGTTTTCAAGAAAGGACATCCTGTTTTCTTAAACCGACAACACTCCTGTGGGATCCACAAATTGTTTTAAACCTGCAAACAAGTCAGTCAGCCCTCAATCCAGTCAAACATTTACCTCTGTAGGCCAAACATGCTTACCGACTTATTGAAGTTCAGAAAAATCATCTTCAACGTCCCAAGTCTAGTTCAACATCTTGTACCGGAATTTCAAAGCCTGCAGTTGGTGAAGGCTGACTGTAAGGATTAAATGAAGATTTAAAGTCAGGATTGCCATCCCTTTCTTTTTCTACTCTTCGTGGATGAGATGTTTTCTAGTTGTTAAACAGCTGGCACAGTAAACAATTACATTTTACTCTCATCTCATAGTGCAGCACATTATGCAGGATAGGACCTTATATTAAAATAAAAAAATAAATGAATAAATAAACAAATAAATGAAGTTATGACCACCCAAGAGTCCTCTCTTCTATCCTAAGTGTACCTTTGTGTATGAAACTCATTTAAACAGCAGGCTGCCGTTAAAGCCTCCTTCATTCACATCTTACTGAGTGACCTGCTGTGTCTGTTTCAGGATGGAGGCTCAGGGGGTCACTATGAGTGAACTGAACACTGTGGGTCACCACACACACAAACACACACACACACACAAACACACATTTCATGGACTTCAGCTATTCAATCGCCCCCAATTCTCATATGTGTGTTAAATATTTACAGAGAGCATGGCATTTGCAACATAGCAAAGGTCCTTTTTTATTGCAAATTACAGAATTAGGCAGCACAACAACCATTCTCAAATAACAAGTGGAATTCACATTTGACAAAATGTCAACCTTTTAACATTGCATTGAACATCTCAGCACACATTTTAGGCAGATCATTGATGAGAGGAGGTCTACCTGCTGACTCAGTGGTATCAGGTAAGTAAACCAGGAGCAGAGCAGAGACTTCAGGAAGAAGAAAGAAGACCACACTGACTTTGACATCGGACAGGATGTTGTGGAGAGGGTGAGCACCTTTAAATGTCTCAGAGTGACCATCACTGACTAGCTGAAGTGGGCACAACACATTTCATCCCTTGTTTAGAAGGTTCACTGTTGCCTCTTCTTCCTCAGATGTCTGACCAGATCTTATTTTTCTCCATCTGCTCTCCTGAACTTTTACAGGTGCCTGGTGGAGTCGACACTCAATGGCTGCACCACATCCTGACATGGCACCTGCACAGCTCAAGAGTGTAAAGCCCTGCAGAGGGCACTGAAGGTGGCACAGAACGTCAATGGCACCCAGCTGAGCTGCCTTATCTCAGTACGTACACAACACTCGCTGACTTAGAAAGTCAAACAGGATCATTAAAGACCTCGGCCATCCTGCACAGCTGCTTTTCCTGCTCATCTCTTCAGAGCCTTTGGCACTCGCACACCTTATCTAGTGAGTCACTTGTAAAGTCTCAGATTTGCATTTCATCTGTGAATTTGTCACAACGCTCTGTGCCTGCACCAGTGAAGAGCACAATACAAAACTCAACTGAATTGATTTGAGCTGAACTGGGAGATTTAGGGACAGTTTCTACCCACAGGCCGTAAAGTTGTTAAACAGTCAATCATAAGAACAACAAATGTGTAAATATATGGTGTATATATGTGTATATTTTTTATTATTTAATTATTTGTACTTGTACTGCATTGCATAAGAATTTCCTTGTACTGTGTACACATAATATTAAAATTAACTTGATTTGAGACGATTAGGATAATTTTAAACATCAGACATCTCTAAAATCAGACACAGGCCGAGAGTTTGTAATGGCAGCTGCTGAATTCAGGATAACAAGGCACATAAAGTTTAAAAGAGAATTCATAATGAAATCCGATCATTCACTCCACCTTTCAGAGTCTGTGCTTTACTATTCACTACAACATCATTTTATAATCACACCATGTTTGTGTTAAGCACAAATAGTTCAAAAGAGACACTTAAAGCAGAAAGAGCAGCTGCTCAGGGACCTGAAAACCTCCAAAATATCCGACATAAACGCAGTGTTTGTGTTGTTTGTCGATTCATTGATGGCTACGGATACAAAATCAGCACATCTGACTCCATCTATCACCTGACTTTGGATTTTCTCTACCAATACATGAACTCAACATGCAAGAACCTGTTTCATGTCTTCATAAACTTTATCCATTAATTTATCACTCGCCATCTCCAGTAAATGCCTATAACAGACTCATTGAGTTCCACCATTCAGTAAAGGCTTTATTATGTCAAAATTCATGTAACATGGAGGGAAGAGCTTGTTGCTCAGCGTTGGTGAGTCAGTGAATGGCTGATTATTTTCCTGTCTTGACCACAACTCACTTCTAGATCTCGATTTTCCTGCACTGGGTCTACAACTGTGGTGGATAAAAGAAGATTTCTGCTCCAAAACTGAATGGACACGGAGCTCTGTGGACACAGTCGAGGACAGAGGATGTGCCCCCTGTTCTGTGTGCCATTGTGTGTACGGCACTGCACTCCACTTCTCTTTGAACACGTCCAGGTTTTGTTGTCTGATGCCTGAACAGTCGATGTGCACAGACACACAAGACACACAGACACAAATCTGAGGCCGCGGTCACAGATGTGACTGCTTGTGTCAAATGATTGCTGACAAAATTTATTTCACTCAGACCCTTTGGCTACATGAATATGTAAAAAATAAAGATTCTCTACTATCTTAGTTTCAATGGATGAAAACATTTTAATTTGGTTTAGTAGTTTATTTGTACTTTAGTTTCAATTAGAGGTGAGTAAATTGTGATGAACCCCCCACAAACCAGAACAATCAGGAAAAGAACTGAGAAATATTCTTGAACGGCACATTCTCCATTCTACTCACTCAGAACTTGAGGCACTTGATTGAGAATCTAAATAATTGTTATCAATCTGTTCTTTCTTTGCTCCACCTGCAAGAGCACATTTCTGAAAAGTAAGATCAAAAGTATAATGAGGTTTTAGTAACTGGAAAATACATTTCAGATGACCTGCTGTTTAAAAAGAAAGGATAAGAAATATGCCAAAGGGAACATGCAAAAGTAAAAAAGGTTTTGTAGACATATTTGTGAATCTAAATTACAGGTCAGAACTCACAGAAGTCATTAGTGCAGAGCACAGGCACAGCAGAAGCAGAAAGGTGGTGAGTCTCATGGTTGGTTGGCACAGAGACGTCTGTTCTGATCAAGAGCAACACCTCCTTATATAGCGGATCAGGCAGGGTGGGACACGTCTACAGGGTTGGGGACGAGGCCAACTGACGAATAAAGACAATTCAAATCAGATCACATTTGCCTTGACAGAACAACAAAAAGAAATTGCAGTCAAATCACAAACCATAAAGATCAGGTCTTTAGCTCATGCAAACTTGTGCAATTATCGTGTTATTATTCTGTGCTGGAAAGATTCTGTTGAGAAGTAACAGTGTTAAACCAAAAAGTCATCATTTGTGTCCAACATCAGGACAAAGAAATATAAATTGAAAAGCCACATCACAGCATCTTTTTAATATGAAAGTAGGAACTTGGCGTTGATTCTCTGCCCCTTGCCTCATGTCTTCTTTCAGTTCCCTCCCTACTGATATTAAATAAGCAGAGTGTCAACCTGAAGTGCTTCAGAGGCGTCTCCACACAACTAAAGTTCATCAAACTGGCAATCGGTGAACATCAGGTAGGATCCTGGCTTTGGATTGACTCACAGAGGAGGGGAAAATGATGTAAATGTTAATACACTGACTCCCAGCGCACTTCCCAAAATATGAAGGAGCTGCTTAAGCCCAAAGCCCACTCTGTGATCTTCCCAGCACACTGATGCCCATCCAGATTGTCTTCATTGTTCCCTCCATAAAAACAGGCGGCAGACACCAAGAAGCTCAGACTACTAGCGCTATGCTCAAGTGTTTGAGGCTGTGAGGTGACCTGATGATAATTTCATGTCAGGTTGGGCTTTTCAAAGCCAGAACTCTGATGGAGAGTCGTCAAGAAATGCCAAGGCCTCTGTGCTCTCCTTTGCCAGTCTTGGGACTGCTGGAGTCAAAGCCCAACGTACAATCTGAGCTCCTCATCCACTGGGCTGAGCCGCCATTGCTGATCCTACAGGGCTTTTGAGAGAAGGCAGACATTTGATGAATTCAGTCAAACCTCAGACATCTGTGTGCATTCATCAGGACAAGAGGCAGAACATAACTGACAGTTTGTATAAGGGGGGCATCTGTTTTAATATCAGAAATTGAATTAACAAAAAATTGCCTCTGTATGATCTTACAAATGATAAATAAAACAATATGAATTACTAAAAAGGAAAGATTGAATGGAGTTAATGACTGAATGTGCAAGGCAGTTTGTTTTATATGACCATGCAGCGACTTTTGTTCAGATTTTACTGTTAATTTTTGGACAATTGTTAGAGAATGTAGTAGCAGCAGTGGTAAACACAAATATTGAAATGTCTTTCAGTTATCTTAATTTCTTTTAAAAAGGAACTGAAATTGTTCAAAGTATTTTCTTAACAAGATGTGCAGCATAAAACTGTAAGTTGTTAATTATTTCATTATCTTTTACTTTTGGCACATTTCAGCATTTTATGACTGTTACATATATTATGAGTGAATTAAAGATTGTACCTGCTCCCCTTACTTGTATTAGGACTTGCTCTGTCCTGCTGCCTGGGGTGTTTAAGGAAAGACGAGACGTCCTCAAACAGGGAAAGTGAAGCACAGCAGCAGTTAATTCTGAGTGAAGATCGGGCCGTAGTCCAAGGTGGAAGTGCTCTGAGACTGTGGACTGTGTCTTCTATCAGGTCAGGTGAATGTGAGGATAAGAAAACAAGAGCTGGGGCGGAGGACATTTGTGGGGGTCTACGTAACAAAGAATATGGGTGTGGGTATAAACTTGTCCATGTTTTGGGATCAGGTCAACCTAAAACCCTTCCACTGTTAAAGATTTGGCACAGCAAGCAGGGTTTGTTATTCGGGGAGCAGACCAGGTTAGAATTGTAGACGCAGGAAAGTCCAAGGCCATAGTGAAACCAGCGCTTTTCAAGTGGGTAGGTGACTCAAGCAGGGACAGTAGAAGAAGAAAAGTCCTCATGGCTTCTCATACTGACCTGAAGCAGTGAAGTGGACGCGCTCTGTACAGATGTTTGATTAGGAAATGCAGAGGAACTCAGTCAGATGGTGAGGGAAGGAAATGAAAAAGCAACAGATGGGATCAGTGGAGTGACAAAGGCAGTAAATGAAGTAGAAACAGATAATGTTGTTGGTGTTTGAGTGTTGAAAGTAAAAATGGCTGTCAGCTGCAACACAGGGCAGGAAAAGCATAAAGCAATGACACACAGAAAAGTCACAGCTAAGACTAACAGCAGACGAGGATCAGGAAAAAAGAAGCACAAGCCGTGTGCAGTAAAAGTCAGGGCAGTGCTGATTTTGACCCCAACAAGTGGACAGGTGACATACGTGACACAGATGAGTGTCCACCAGCATCCCTCAGGAACAGATTGTTGTAAGTGACCTCGTCTTGTAGTGTGGTCATCTCCAGTGAGGCCTGCAGAGGCAGGAAGCCTGCGATTAGAGGCTTTTGAGTTGCTGTCTGCTTCACACACAAGATGGATGTTGTTGATGGCTTTGGTGCAGAAACATCAGCAAAGAAATGCAGAGTTGTAGGAGTGAACAGGAAAAAAGGACAGAAATAGTGAAAGAGTATTTAAAGAGCAATTATGAAGAGACCATCACATGAGAAAAAGAAATGTGACAAACTAATAGTATGAAGAACGAGAGCACAGAGGGATGTTGAAGAGTGCAAAGAGTGAGTGTTAAAGTTTGAGTTTTAAAAGCAGGTTCTTAGAAACAGTAATAGAAACACAAGGGAACAACAGCCCTGTAATGTCTTCTTTGAGCTGACAGCGAGTTCACAGTTGCCAGAAAGGAAGAAAGCTGCAACTCTTACAAGGCCCTCAATAGAACATTTAATAACAGTGAGAATTTAAGAGACAGTGATGAGAGTGACCTGCAGGCTGAGCTGGAAAGGTAATCATAAGAAGATAAGAGCAAAAGAAATCTGACAAACCAGAGGAGACCATTCAGTCCATCAGGCCTGTTTGTTTAGCTAATAGTTAAGCTCTCCCAGTATCTCATCCAGATTCTTCTTAAAGGTTCTCAAGGTTTCTGCTTCAACTCCATGTCTTCTTAGTTTGCTCCTGAGTCCCACAACTCTTTGTGTAAAAAAGAGGTTCCTGCTTCAGTTTTAAATGCACTTCCCTTTAATGTCCACTGATGTCCTCCAGTTTGTGATTCATTCTTAAGCAGACTGCATGGTGCTGGATCTCCTTTATAAAAACCTTTGAGGATTTTAAATACCTGGATGAGGCCCCCACACAGTCATCTCTTCTCAGACTAAACACGTTTAATTCTCTGAGCCTCTCACAGTAGGACATGTCCTTCAGTCCCATGATGCTCTTCTTTCCACAGCTTCAATTGCAGCTGTGTCTTTTTTTGTCATAGTGCTGTCAGCTGTGCACTTTAAAAAGTAATTAAAAGAAAATTCATTTTTATAAGCAAAATATTCCTGAGAATATGGGAATCTGTTACGCTGGAACTTTTCTGGGTGGTTACTTTACATTATAATGTTTCTAGAACTTCTTCTATTTCCTTGTTTTCATCTTTACCCACTTCTATGTGGGAGTCGATGTTCTTGACCAAGCTTCTTGATACAATTTGGTCCTGCACCTCCTCACCTTTTCTTTCAGATTTTCTTTTACTTTGCCCATCCACCTCATGTTTTGTTCCCCTCACTTTCTCTTCTCTGCACTTCCATTCCCAACAGTCTTTTTCCCACATACTCATTGTCTCTCGTCATCTCATGTCCCTGCCACACCATCATACTTTCCTCTGCTTTCTTATCTATCTTTTCCACTTTTCTTGTACCTCTGATTGTCTCATTTACTATTCTGTCCTTTTCTGTAACTCCACACATCCATCTCCACATTCTCATTTCAGCCTCATCCAATTTCTTTGCCTGCTCTTCTCCCTTACTGTCCATGTCTCAGCTCCGTATGTCATTGCTGGACATATCACTGTCTTTAGAACCTGACCTGTAACCTTTGTCTTAATTCTTTGCTCACACAATACTCATGATACCTTCTTCTAAGTGGGTTTTCTCTTCATCTAGTTTTCCATCTTGGGCTAACACTGACCTCAGATATTTTAATTTCTCCATTTTTTTCAGTGGCTCTCACTGCAGGCTAACTTCTGAATCCTGGTCATCACTAATCCTCACATATTCTGTCTTCTTTTTGCTTCCACCCTCTGTCTTCCAAAGATAATGTTTCTAGAACAGAATGGTTATTTAATTTGTGGTACCTCAATGTTATTTGGTTTTGAATATGGACGTCAGCATGTTATGAGTCCTCTTACCAGGACACCTCCTAGTTGCCATGGAATGTGGTTTTGGACCTCTTAAATTCTGGTGTGATGGTTCACTCCGTATCTGTGATTTGGATATAAACACGACTGGGACTCCCAATGCACTTCAGTCCCAAACAAACACTTCTAAAATTACTCACACTGGATTTACTGTTGAAGCCTATTTGGTAATGAGTGCAAACACAGAGTCTTCATCAAAAAGCTCTGAAGTCATCAGTCGACAGCCTGAATGGCCTCCTGTAATTGTTAGATGGGGATATTTAGAAGAAACATGTTGGCCCTGATGCTTCTGGCAACCGTAGCATATGAACAGGACCAATGGACACACTCAGAGTGAACTTGTCTAGAGGACTTTGTTAACTTAACACTACAGCATGATGGGTAAACAACCAGGCCAGTGGGCTGACCAGCTCAATGTGTCACAGAAGTATTGGTTGATACCCACTGCCCTCACACATCAGACACTGGGCATAGACAAGGGTTGGACCTGAAGGGCACTTGGTGGTCCATGCAAGTGATGCCGGTCCATACTATTATGGGCTGTTTGAAGGCAGAGTTATGCCATTGGGTGGATAAACAGGAAAAGTGACCTGGTTGATCTCCAGATGTGTGAGGATTGTAACAAAGGATGATTTGTGAGCACAGCTTCACGGCAGACACACTGGTACTCATGTAGGGAGAAGAGACAGCAATTGGCACCCGCTGAATGTCACCTTCCAATGCGACCTGCGTTTTGATGAATGGTTTGGTACAGCAGTCAGACAAATAGTGGACCAGGGGTATTTTACAGAAATAATATAGATGAGTAAAAGATTAATGTAGGCAGATGTAGTCAGAGGGAGGACCTGTCTCTCTTTAGACCTCCAGACATGATAAAGAGTTTGTAAAATTTGCAAGACAAAACAGCTAAAAAGTGTTGTATTTTCCTTCAAGTTTTCCGTTTGAATTTTTAGCAGGTGGTGGGACATTAAAAATCACTCATCAGCTTCAGCTTTGGTATCATTTGGAAAAACAGGAAAAGTAAATGTGAAGAAGAGGTGAAGCGCTTTATTTGAGGGGCTAAAAGAAACAAATATGGTTGAAATATAACACCTGCCACCAGGCCACAGTGAGTCGTTTGCTTTCATTTAAACGTCTGTCTGCCTTTTCTTCTCTCTGCCTTGATTTTCATTGTGTGGTGCATACACTCCACCGCACTTTAAAAGCACCACCATGCTCAAGGCACTCATTTTGATCTGAAAACGATTCAAATAACCAACTGGGGTAAACCTAAAACTCTCAAGATATTCCTAAAGTGCATCAGCTCTTCAAAATAACAAGTAATCAGGGAAAGAGCAAATTGAATGGTTAGAAAAATCTCAACAAATCACCCCAGCACACTACAGCTGAAATGTGACAGTGTTTCAGGTGAAGTGCATAAATAACTACAAACCTTCAAATAAAATGAAGGTAACAGAAAATAACTGTCACTAAAGGAGCAGGACAGCTGCAGTTTACAACACCTTTCAAAGTTATGTGTCTTATCTCTTACTTCACTTATATAAATTGGGCTTTCAACTTCCATAATGCAAAACATTTGTGCAGCTCTGATAGAAAATCAACACATTCTGAGTATTTATGTCACCCTCTGCTTATCTGATAAACTTTATCAATCCTGGGGGAAATTCAGATGTGTAGAGCAGCAGAAACAGAAAAACAAGAATACAGACTCACAGGACAAATAATACAGCCAATTCATCAATCAATATGTAAATACAAATGAATAAATGAATATATAAATTAGTACACATTGTACAGTTATTTTAAAAATGAACTTAACCTAAAAAACGAGTAGAAACATTGGTTTGTCATATTGCATTGGGCAAAAAAGACCCCCAGAGGCTCTTCTTAGCACACCATGGTGGAATGAGCCTGTGGCTAAAAGAACTCAAGAATGCACCCCCTGAAGGTAATGGAGGGGATTTTTCATGATGACATCCAATTTTGCCCCCATCCTCTTTACCACAACAACTTCCAGTGTGTCCAGGGTTGGCCCTGTGATGGCACAGGTTTTCTTGAAAAGTTTCTTCAGGCCTTGTGCTTCTTTTGAGCTCAGTTTGTTTCCCCAGTAGACTGCAGCATAGATTACCACCCTGGCTACTATGGACTGGTAGAACATTTCCATCAGCTTGCTGCACACATTGAAAGACCTGAAACCTTTTAGCATGTCCAGTCTACTGTGGTCGTTCGTGTCCAGATCCACTGTGTTGTCAAACCCATCCAGTCTGTTGTTCATGTGAACCAACAGGTACTTGTAGCTCTTCCCTACTTCCACGTCTCCCCCTGGATGGTGACTGGTCTCAGAAAATCCTTGGCATCAACTTGATTTCATCCTCATCTCCAGACCTGAAGGTTTCTTCTTCATTTTCATTATAACTTTCAGTTGTTTTATGATCCATGGCTTATTGCTGGGAAAACAGTGCACTGTCTTTAGGCGTCTGTGTTATCCACACAAAACTTGATGAAGTCTGTGATTGAGTGTTTCAGTTCCTCAAAGTCCTCACTGTGTGACTCACAAAGCACATCTCAGTCAGTGTTTTCAAAGGCCTCCTTCAGAGCTTCCTCAGCCTCCATTGTCCATCCCTTCATGTTCCTGGTGGTGGATGGTAACCTCTGGTCAATGGGTTTATCTGCAGGTATGAGCCACACCAGATTATGGTCGGATCAGCCTGAAGGTGGCACAGCAACAGAAACGATGGGATTGTTTGAAAATTCACTACTTGATGGCCTGTAGCAAACTCCAGTCAGCTAAATCTCTAGACATCTTCCTGACTAATGTGACCTACAGTGACTCTGACATGTCCCTTCCTTTAATGTCACTCATTTGAGTTTGAATGTTATTCATCACCTACAATGTCACATCTCCTCTCTTTCCTTTTCTGTCTTTCCAGAGGGGTTTGTAACAACTGATGTGATGTTCCTCTGCATCCCTCTTGCTTACCGATGACTCCATCATTCCTACAATATCCGAGACTCAAGCTAATTCTGATGTCTCTGGGTCATGCATTTTATTTCTAAAGCATCTCATTTTAAGACGTAAGGACTGTAATGGAAGGAGTGTAATCTTTTGGGTAGCTGGGTGGTCTTCACAGTTTACTTTAAATGTTTGTTCACATCTCAGCTCTTACGTTATTTTTCCCTTTTTTCAATGTGGAAGGAATTGGCTTAGAAAATTAAAAGCTCTTGTCAGGCTCTGCCACCATTTTAAATTCCCATTGTGTAATTTGTTTTTGCCTGGTCCTGAAAGAATCTCACAACAAATCAATAATTTGGTTTTAGCATTTTATTTGTTTTAAAGATCCTAAAATTGTTGTTCTGTAAGACAAATGCCCTGATGGTTAATGTCACACAATGCATACATTAATAAATAGTGTGTTTAACTTAAATGGAAGGTTTTTTTCCTTCCAATTATGATTTGTATTATAGCTGATTGGTTCCTTCAGCTCTGTGAGTCAGCACGCAATGAAGAGCAAAATTAAAAAAATAAACTTAACTCACCTGAATTGTTTCCACCATTAGCTGCCACCATGGGGTCTTCACCTGCCCTCACCAAACACCAGTCAGCTCTCTGGGTGATGTTGGAAACTCACGGTCTTGGTGGGCCGCACCCTGTTGTCAGCTCGACATGTCTGCTGTTTATCAAGTGGCTGTGTCCTGAGGAACAGAGTCTCAGCAGCAAACACTTGCTTTTATTTAAAATAAGAATGAGAATCAGACTCAGTATCACTCACTAAAATGAACAGGAATTTAACTTGGCAGGTTAGGATCTGCTTATAACAGAACAGCATCACATCCAAATAACAGAAGTTACACAACAGACATTATAAACTATGGCAGAAGAGTGCAGTTATAGAGGAGATGTGGAAATTAAAGCATGTGTGTGAAGTTTGTATGAGCAGAGGAACACAAGTGTGTATATATTTATATATCCTGTCACACCTGTTACCACTACTGCTACTACATTCTCTGACAAATGTCTAATAATAAACAGTAAAATACATCAAGAATTGCATATACATAATAATCAGACTGCATTGCACAGCTTCGTCATTGACAACATTCAATCTTTAATTTTTAATAGTTCATATTGTTCTATGAATCATTTGTAAGATCATACAGAGTCAAAATGTTTTTTGTTAATTTAAGATCCGACAGTTAAACAGACGCCCTCCTTATAAAAACTGTCAGTTATGCTCTGCCTCTTGTCCTGATGACTGCATACAGATGTCTGAGGTTTGACTGAAATCATAAAATGTCTGCCAGCTCTCAAAAGCCCTGTAGGATCAGCCATGGCGGCTCAGCCCAGTGGATGAGGAGCTCAGATTGTACTTTGGGCTTTGACTCCAGCAGTCCTAAAACTGGCAAAGGAGAGCACAGAGGCCTTGGCATTTCTTGACGACTCTCCATCATAGTTCTGGCTTTGAAAAGCCCAACATGACATGACGTTATCATCAGGTCACCTCACGGCCTCAAATAGTTGAGCACTGCGCTGGTAGTCTGAGCTTCTTGGTGTCTGCCACCTGTTTTGTAAGGAGGGAACAATGAAGTCAATCTGGATGGGCATCGGTGATCTCGGAGGGTCACAAAGTGGGCTTTGGGCTTAAGAAGCTCCTTAATATTTTGGGACGTTTACTGTTTGTTATGACATTTGTGCAATCAAAGGAGATGCTTCTTGAATGTCAGATTTACTTGTCCTTACCTAAAGTGTTATCAGTGACACTCAATCAAATATCACAAGTGCAGTAGATGGCACTAAATAACAGGACCACCAGGCCCACCAGAGGCTGACAGTGTAAAGCTGAAGTCACTTCACAGCATCAGGTCAGACCATGAAGTGACCCTGATGAGTGTGCCTGGATGTGTTGTGTCATCAGTCATTCTGATCAAACCAATCAGCTAAAGTGAATATTGAAATTGGGGGTCTTGCACCAGTGACTGAAGCTGTGGTGGTCATTTTATTTGTTGAATATACAAAAAATGTTTGTCTATAAATGTTTGAGGTCAGTTCTTCTATGTTCTTCATTTGCTGCCAGGGTGTGTCAGGTCACTTGCTGGGTTCAGAATTGCTTTAATTCTCACATCGATTAACCAATTTACAATCAAATAGGGCAATTCAAAAAAAACATTTTATTTTGGATCATTTGAATAATAACATTTCATTATGTAAAGCACAGCTTCAGAACTGGAATGTCCTTTTTAATGTCACCAGTCTGCTGTAGATTTCCATGTAAGCCTCTCTTGTTTCCTTTTTCTGCTCCTACAGAGTTGTGCCGTTCATAAAACTCAAACATGACTTCTTGTTCAGCTGCTCTGCTGTTTGTCTTCTACTTACCATACCATACCATTTTATTTGTTGAGCGCTTAAAAACACAGCATTACAACTGACCGAAGCGCTGTACAGTTACAACAAGCAGGACTAAAAGCAAAATATTAAAAACAAACATTAAGAGAGAATTAAAACAGAGATACTAAAAACAGGTCAGGGGACCAAATAAAATAGAGAAAATAGCAAAAGGCAAGTGGAAAATGAAACAGGTTAAGAATTAAAAGCCAATGTGAAGAAGTGCCTTTTTAGGCGAGATTTAAATGTGGCGACTGAGGCGGCTCGCCTAACCACTAAGGGCAGGGAGTTCCAGAGTCTGGGTGCACAGACGGAGAAAGCCCTTTCACCACGAGCTTTAAAACGTGCCTTGGGAACGGTTAGGAGCAGCTGATCTGCGGATCTAAGAACACGAGGGGGATTGTGACGATAACAACAACAACAACAACATTTATTTATATAGCACATTTTCATACAAACAGTAGCTCAAAGTGCTTTACATATTAAAGAATAGAAAAATGAAAGACACAATTATAAGACAAAATAAATCAACATTAATTAACATCGAATAAGAGTAAGGTTCAATGGCCAGGGGGGACAGAAAAAAAAAAACTCCAGACGGCTGGAGAAAAAATAAAATCTGTAGGGATTCCAGACCATGAGACCGCCCAGTCCCCTCTGGGCATTCTACCAAACATAAATGAAACAGTCCTCTTTGGATTTAGGGTTCTCACGGAAGGGCTTGATGATGATGATGGTCACGTAGACTTCTGCCTTTTAATCCGTCCATCATTGTTGGAGCATCATGAAGCTTTGAGTAGGTGGTGGTGGCGCAGGTCACCACCACAAAGAAACCGGAAAAAGAAACAAAAAAGAGAGTAGGGGTCAGACGATGGAGCAAGACACTCAAATATGTGGGGGCTAGACCGTTTACAGTTTATTATTTTGTATAGCCCAAAATCACACAGGAAGTGCCGCAATGGGCTTTAACAGGCCCTGCCTTTTGACAGCCCCCAGCCTTGACTCTCTGAGAAGACAAGGAAAAACTCCCAATAAAACCTTGTAGGGAAAAATGGAAGAAACCTCGGAAAGGCAGTTCAAAGAGAGACCCCTTTCCAGGTAGGTTGGGCGTGCAGTAGGTGTCAAAAGTAGGGGTCAATACAATACAATATACACAACAGAACAATTCCTTAAGACAGCATAATAAAAATTTTAGAATTACGGTTTAACAGTAGATGATATGACATAATTAGGTTTGGATATTTTTAGAGTCCTGGAGACCTCATCCATCTAGCTGCATCTCCATTTGGCCATGCCACGGCTGAAACATTGCTCCGATGAAAGGACCCTCTTTCCCATGATTCCTGTGATCCTCCATCAGGGATGACTTTACCATAGGCAGGCAAACAACTTGGCAGGTGGGCGTGGCACCAATGGCCACATTTGGGTACCGAGAAAAGAAACAGAATAGGTGAGGGTTAGTATTCAAATATAATTATCATGTTACTTATGTTATAGTGCTAATGACTAACAACAGAGATGCAGTATGTACAGTTAATCAGCAGCTCTAGTCAGGATATGCTAAACTGAAGTAGTGAGTCTTCAGCCGGGATTTAAAGGCTGAGACCGAGGGGCATCTCTTATGGAAGCAGGAAGACCATTCCACAGTTTAGGGGCCCTGTAACTAAAAGCTCGACCTCCCACTGTTATTTTATTAATCCTTGGAATCCTAAGCAGACCGGCATCTTGAGATCTTAATGTGCGCTCAGGTTTGTAAGTCATGATAAGTTCAGACAAGTAAGCGGACCTTGGCCGTTTAATGCTTTATATGTTAAAAGGAGGATTTTGAAATCTGCCCTAAATTTAACTGGGAGCCAGTGTAAAGATTTAAGAACTGGGGTTATGTGTTCATATTTTCTTGTTCTTGTAATAATTCTTGCAGCGGCATTTTGGATTAACTGGAGGCTGTATAGAGAACAGTTTGAACAGCCAGTGAACACCGCATTGCAGTAGTCAATCCTACTAGAGATAAATGCATGAATTAATTTCTCACAATCCTGTTTATTTAGAAAGCGCCTTAATTTCCTAATATTTTTAAGATGAAAAAACAGGTTTTGGACGACTTTGTAATATGCGCTTTAAATGACATGCTAGAGTCAAAGATAACTCCTAGATTGCGGGCTGATTCAGTAAAATTAATTGGGATTCCAACTGAGTTAAATGACGACAAAATATTGCTGTGATCAGCGTCATTCCCTCCAACAATTAACATCTCTGTTTTAT
>NC_053157.1:231125612-231238295 GCF_016835505.1 Polypterus senegalus | reverse complement strand
GATCGAGGCTCAGGGGTCTCTACCAGTGAACTGAACACTGTGGGTCACCACACACACACACACACCCACCTTTTCAGCCGCTCTTTCTGAGATGTGCATAAAACGGTTCGTCCTGCATGAGTTACAGCAAAATGCGAGTTACTATTTAATCGCGATAAAGAAGTTGTACACATGAAGTATATATCAACCACCACATTAAGTTTTTGCAAACGCTTCCATAAGTAAACCTTGCAACAAACAAAAAAAAAAAATGAGAAAGAGAGTGTGTCTGTTGTTAAATATATTGCAACAGTGCTGGACAAGTTACATCAGCCAGGGATAAATCGGCGAAAGAATGAGCTGCCATTTCATAATCTATAGCAAGCGATCTTATAAAAACAGCAGCTTTGCACTGTCGCAAATGCTTTTTCCAACTGTTGCGGCAAAAGGGAAGCTGTCCTTCCAAGGTCCACGTGAAGACCAAAGAATCGATCCATTGTGATGCTTGGTGCCGACGCTGCAATACTGTATATCTGTGCTTGAAATGACAGACCATGTTAAAGCCAAGTTCATTGACAAAATAAAAGGTAAAGATATTATTCTACACAGTTTTAATTATTCTACATAGTCCTTGGGTTTAATTTTACAGTGTATATAATGTGTTTATTTCCCGTTCTTTTTCAGGTCGTGACGTATTTGCAAAAACATTAATTCCAAAAGTTAACTTTGTTACAGAATTCAGAGTTTTACTTCTGAACCAAGATAAACTAGAAAAAAAAATGTAATTTGCTTTCTTCCACGTCCGAGTACTGGCTCAAATACAAATGGAAGTCTTTCTGGTATGTAGGTTGTTGCAGGGTTTGTAGAGAAAATGTACTTAATTGATGTTACTGGTAAAATAAAGAGCGCATTTCACTTTTTTTTCCCACTTTTTTTGAAGTAAATGAAACACGTAGTTATATGCATGCGGCAACTGTCAAAATGTCAATCAAATTTGATGGATGACCGGAAGTCCCGCCCCATTCCTCTGACGTCATTAATGTGACCCTTCTTTGAACTCGCCCCCACACCCCATCCTGTTTTTTCCCCAGGAAACGGTTAGGATCCGTTTGAAGGATGTCTGTCCCTTCCTTGAACCCGCCCCCACCCACTTGTTTGCCCCAGGCCTAGGAAACTGTCAAGAGCAGACTTGATGGATGGGTGCCCCCTCTTTGACCCAGGCCCCCCTCTTCCGAAGACAAGTTCAGACACATCCGGGCAAGTTTCTATCCAGACCCTGCCAGACCAAGCTACATGTCCCCGGCATGAAGGCCCTGCCACGGCCCCAATCAGGCAGCTCCTGATGGCCGGGCAGCACATGTTGGTTGGCCCCTTTACTTCCAGGCACACTTCTTCCGAGGACATACACAGCCACACATGCTCCTGCCTATATTGCTTCGGGTAAGTCCACATGTATCTATCTATTATTTAAAATATCTATTTAACCTTTGATTTATCTCAGTCAAAACATCCTTTTTTCCATATCCCTGACAATCCTTTCACAGAAACGTCCAGTTGTTGAATTTTTCAACTCACAGAAAGAAGGGTTTCCCGCAGAAAGCAATGTGCCGGTTCTCTCTATACAGCAGAATACATGGGCTCTAAAAAGCTGACCTGCTATTAGCAACCCCTGCACTCATTCTCTCTACACAGTTGACGCCTGAGAGCAGACAGCCTCTGTGCTGAAAAAAGCTGGCAGGCACGCGGCTGCGAGATGCCCCAGGGGCCGAAGCTCTAAGCGTACACGCCGGCAAGGTCGTGTAGTTCGAAATACATGGTGACCGGATCTCTCTGTCTACACAGAGGATCTCGGAGCAGACAAACACCTCCCTCCCTCGCTCCCCTCGCTTTCCCCCTCGCTCGCCCTATTGCCCTGCACGCCCCAGCGATCAGGCATGAGTCTATAGCAGGAACTTGCAAACTGTATGAACCGGAGCTCCGTTGACAGTGGCCAACAAAGGTCAGGAAACTGCCAGACCTTACACCCTGCTGTGTTCAGTGAGCGCATGCTAATCAACAGATGGTCATAACCCCCACGAGAGGTAAAAGCTTTTAATGACGCTAAAAGAAATCAAAGGGTTACAAAGGTGATTTTTTGGAGACCGGACTACGCACAATACTCGGATATCCAGTTAAAATGATTGTCATGCATCTGCTCCCACAAATAATCGAAGATCCGGATATAAACTGACAATACAAAGATATGCAGTTAAAATGTTTGTCACGCATATGCTATAACACAGTACCATAACAGCCTTTTAAAATTCCGCTCTTTTCTCTATAAATTGAGTTGTATCGGGAACACAAGACCTTTCCCCGATCGTCGACCAGAACGTCAAGATGAATAGAAGCTGTGACGGTGCGTTTTCACAAAATTCTTAATGATTTTTGCTAATTATGGCTAAGACTAAATGAAATTTAATTATCGTTCATACAGCCTATTCTGCAGGAAGCGCTTTTGCCCAGAATCACGGTAAGAATACTCATGATTCTTATAAGTGTGATTGAATATGTATTAAAAACGGCGTGGTGAATTCTTAGCGATTGGCTCAATCCTTATATATTTTTTCTTAGAATTGTACATCAGAGCAGAATCTGAAAATGGTAAGCCTTTTTTTTAAATGTTCGCATGAATTTTGGGGGTTTGCGTGCGCATGCGCGCATGATCAGATGTAGTTTTTTCTGTCAGGACCTTTCATGAAAGGGTTTGATGAAGGATGTGTGTGAGTGAATATTTGAGTATAATTAAAGTTGAATCTTTTATTTTTTATCTTAGAGGGCTACATCGTTATAGAATCCCCGGATCATTATGCGGAAGCAGGTAAGAACTTTTTTTATTTTTAAAAAAATTCTCTTTGATTACATTGTGTATACATGTGTGGGAGCAGTCGTGCTCATGTACACGATCTTGGGAACGCTCGTACGTGTGTACACGAACTTGGGAACGATTGCACACGATCTTGGGTGCACTCGTGCATGTGTGTGTGTACGAGTGCTTGGGAGCACTTTGTCGTAAGCGCTTTCATTCATTTTAATGCCGCCTAGTAGATGTATCATGTGTAAATGAATAGGTTTAAGAGGTTCCTGTATTTATGCGATTATAGCTTTAGAATCAGGAAGCCTTTTTTATCCAACTCAGTGTAGGGACTGCTTGTGCATTTTGTTAAAGTGTTTCGTATAGGTACAAATAGCCTATTTAGGGCAAAAGTCTTTTTACGGACAAGCTTCTATCGGAATGAATCGTACATGAAAAGGTGTGATGTGCAATAGAACGTGCAGTTTAAAATCATGAGATGTGCGTGTGTGTGTGGATTGTTTAAAGAGTGCCAGCATTTTGTATGAATCGCTGCAAGCTTTGGAAACTGGGGGGGGGTTGGGGGCTTGTTATGTTAAAGAGCGTCTGCCTTTTGTTTTTTAGTCAATAACCCTTTACAAAGTGAATCAGCTTCTCAAAGGGATTACCCCGGTCTATCCAACCGCCGTAAGTGTCATTTTAGATATCAGTTTACCTAAGAAATGTATGAAGCATACAGAACTCCAGATTATGTGAAAAGAGGTCTTTAACTGAGAAGTTCATAACTACAGTATATTTCCAGGTCACTCCCCTCCGGGTAATTTGACGCAAGTGCTGGCCAGATCAGAAAATCTAGCCCGGTACCATAACTGGCAGAATCTACAAACACCTCCTCTTTCTGAGACCAGTGCTCAGCATTCTCCGTCGTATTCTGAGAGCATCATTCAGCAGTCTCTGGTTCGCTCTGATAACAGCAATCAGCATTCTCCGGCTCACTCCGAGGTCGGGGTTCAGCATTCTCCAGCGATCTCTGAGCTCAGTTTTAATTCCAATACCTTGCGGTCTTCTCCACAATCACCGACGCCATCTTATTCTAGTCGGTGGGTCCCTTTGTCGGCAACACCTCACTCTGACGGAGGATCTTGGCATATAATTTGCTATTCACCTCGATATTCCCTTCATCCTGACCACCAGCGGAGACATCGACAAAGACTGGAGCAGCTGACTGAACAACTTCACCAATTACTGGTGCAATTTTTAGAATTAGAGGCTCCTGTGTACAACTCCATACCTGAAATGTGTTTATACTTGATGCACATGTATGCTTTTTACATTGCTCTAACCCGTAATTAAAGAAGTTTTATATTACTTTTTTCCATCCATCCATCCATTTTCTAACCCGCTGAATCCGAATACAGGGTCACGGGGGTCTGCTGGAGCCAATCCCAGCCAACACAGGGCACAAGGCAGGAACCAATCCTGGGCAGGGTGCCAACCCACCGCAGGACACACACAAACACACCCACACACCAGGGCCAATTTGGAATTGCCAATCCACCTAACCTGCATGTCTTTGGATAGTGGGTGGAAACCCACGCAGACACGGGGAGAACATGCAAACTCCACGCAGGGAAGCAAACCCAGGTCTCCTTAATGCGAGGCAGCAGCGCTACCACTGTGCCACCGTGCCGCCCTATTACTTTTTTTTCTTGAAAAAATATCGTTGCTTGCATTATTATTATATTCTTGTTAATAATTGCAAATTATTATCATTTTTATTATTACTTTTATTATTATTTTTATTATATTCTGTGTTCATAATTGTAGACTTTGATTAAATTTAGGTCATGCCTGAAAGCAGTTCTAGCGGCAGCAGCACCGGCAGTGACAGCAGTGGCAGTGATACAGACGATGTGTGTGAATATTCTGGAGGCCGTACAGGTAGGAAAAGACAGTCCAATGAAAACCCGAGACTATTAAAAGAGATGTCTGATAACCTAGAATATTCTATAAAACTCCCTAAAATACCCACACCTCCACGATCTCCTCAAATTGTTCAATCACCACACCCAGTGACACATCCGATCGACAATTTTGATCTCATTAATAATGTGTTCCAGGTTCTAAATTCTGACGAAATAGCCGTAGTTAACGCTCTGCTGGAGCTTTTTAAGAATAACTCTTCTGAGGATGGAACGTCTTCAGACCCTTCACAACCTAATGACCTAGACACGAATGTAAAACACCAACAAACTTCTACCTCGGGAGTGTTAGGGGACTCATGCTCCTCCGGAGTGACTAACTCATCCGGGGTAAACTCGTGTCTCGAAGCCGACTCTCCACAGCCATCTACCTCACATAAGGACAATCTTTCATCTCCAGACCTGTCATTAAACTCCCCGCAGCCCTCCACTTCTAGATTAAATAATTTGACTATAACGGAGCATCCAAAATTTAACAATATCGAGATTAGACACTGCTTCAATTTTTCTGTGGCCTACACACTTGATTCATTCGCCGAAGTTTTTAATCATATACACGAGACCCTTCAACAAATATTAGACAGTTTTATGAGCACTTTGAATCCTTTTTTTTTTTTTTTTTTACCGTGTCCTGTTCGGCTGTGAAGCAATCAGAATTGATGTCTGAATGCTGGTGACTAGCCTTACAGTTTTTCTCTCAGATGGAGCGTTCCAGCTTCTGCTGACATCACGTCTCATACCAAAACTTTATTAGAAATATTTTCAGATGTTTTTAAGATTCGAACCGGACACGGAGACAAAAGTGAAAGAAAAAGAAGAGAGAAAAGGAAGAGATGGAGGTAAAGGGGAAAGGGGGGGTTTTCGTATAAAATAAACAATAAATGAACCAGAATCCGCTTCTAGACCTGCAGAAAGAGAGGGGGGGAAACACAAAAAAAAACAAAAAACCACAAGACAAAAACATTGCTGCATCAGCTACATGAAGATATATAAAAGTAAAAATGTTTGCTGACAATCATACAGTAATTATTACTAAGGCATTTAGGGCCACCACAACCTTAGATCATGTGCTGAAGATGTCCAAGTCATACTTATGAAATCACCATGTGAGCACATGTGTGCGTACGCACGCTTGTATGTGTAAGGTTTCTCTATAGGAGCGTCCATTAGTGAGTGTGAAGGGCCACAGACCTGCCCCCAAAAACGCGGAAGATGGAGGGAGTTCCAAGCCCAGAGATCCAGAGGTCACCCCAGAGCGCGGAGACCCTAGGGAGACAGTCACCAGAGAAGCCCCCTCGAGAGGCGCAGAGGATCACCCCCGGGGGGCCACAACCAGCAGCTGGCAGAGTCCCGGGAGATATCAACGGCAAGCCCTCAGGCCCGCCTGCAGCCGCTCTCCCCCAAGTCGGCCGGGCCCGGAACCCAGCAGCCCGGGACCCAAGGGCGACCCACCCCGCCTAGGATCCAACAGAGCCCAGGGACCCAGATCCCCCAGGCAGCCACCGGGAGCGACCAGACAGATGCTTAAAAAATGTGGCAGGAGGAGGGTAGGCGAAGATGTTGTAGCATTGCCAGATGTCCCAGGAGAGGGGGGAGTCCAAAACCCCACCTGACATATACAGTCACACACAAACACAGTCACACACTCACTCATGCTCTCACATACACATACAACCCAAGACTTACAAGGATGTACGCCAGACACCCATTCACACTCCCCATACACACCCTACTAACTCTGGTCCCGGTGCTGCTGTACCGGAGGCACAACCATTCCCGGACACCAGAGTTAGCCCGTTCGCTGGGGTAATAATGAGCAGGCACCCCCGTCCAACACAGAGCAAAGCAACCCACCACTCCAGACCACAGGTAGACGGCCAGCTCCCACTCCTAGCCTCCAGCCCCGGGCAGCTAACTGAGAACAGAGGTGTGATAAGACCTCTAGTCTCCCTCCGCCGGCTCCAATGTAATGTTGATGTGAGTTGATAAGGTGCATTTTGTGGTTGGGGGGGGCGCGGGCAGTGCCGGCATCATGTGGTCTACACCAGCTGATGCCAACACACAGCCCCACTTCCCCTCCAAAACCCTCCGTGACTAGGTGCAGTTTAAAATTGGAAGTGGGCACCGGCACTCGGAGTGAGGCTGAAATTTCTCCCCACCGGATGCCGTTGAGTGTGCTCACTCCCAAGGCCCTAAGTGTGCATTTGTGTGGAATGTTTGTGGAAGTGTTTAATGTGCAAATAAAATTGAGGGGTAGGCTGCCACAGGACTGCGGAAATGGGATCCATACCCGCACCCCCTGACTTACCCACACCCCAAGGCCCTATGTGCATGTTTGTGTGATGATGTGAAGGAGCAGGAGGAGGGAAATGTCTGAGGATGGGGAGGAACGGCTGAGGGGCCTGAGCCCTCCAGGGAGCCAGCTCCCCTACTGGCCCCAATTGGCACCTCCGCTCCCAAAATCCATGGAGGCCCCAGCCCATCTAGCCACGGCCCAAAGCAGCAGCATCACAGAGCCCCACGGAGTCCGAGGCCACCAACCCACACCACCCCAGCAGAATATTTACTCCCATCCCCACATTTACTCAACATTCAGACTAAGTAAGACATAAGACACCCAGGTAAAGCTGGATCCTCCCCCTCCCGGACATCCCCCTCCACTTGAACCAAATTTGTTTCAATCGGGACATCCTCTAGGTTCCCCAGCAAGCAAAATGAGGGGGAAGTTGGGATATCACATTTCAGACACTTTGACAGGTCTTCACATACTCTATACCAGAATCCCTGAACAGGTGGACATGACCACAGTGCGTGGATATAACTGTCAGGAATGTTGTCTGTGCAGTGTGTGCAGGTGTCAGATGACACAAATCCCATCCTGAACATCCGATGACCTGTATAGTGTACTCTGTGTAGAATTTTGTATTGAATTAATTGTAAATTGGGGTTTCTGATCGTTTTTAAAGTTTTAAACAAGTTTGGGACCAGAAAGTCTGGTCAAAGCTAACTAATAGATCCGCCTCCCATTTACCTATAGGAATTGCTATTGTATCATCTATTTTGGTCAATGTTTTATATACTTTAGACAGTAATTTGTGGTGTTTGAGATTACAGAAGTCTAATACCCTTGATGGTGTTTGTAATTCTACTTTATTAAGCTTAAATTTTTCTTTAACTACTGATTTAATTTGGAGATATTCTAAAAATCTATTCTTGTCTATCCCAAATTGGGAGACTATTCTGTTAAATGAAGTGAAATCCAATCCTTCAAATATGTGTTCCATGTATAGAATTCCTTTACTTTTCCAGTATGGGAGGTTCATCATTTTATTGTTTTGCAATATGTCAGGATTATTCCAGATGGGTGTGCGTCTGCATGGAATTAGTGAAGACTCTGTCATTTTTAGATATTCCCACCATGCTGTCAGTGAGGTACTGATATTAATACTTTTAAAGCTTTCATGCTTTCTTATTTTTGAGCTAATAAAGACCGAAGGTAGGTCCGAAAGCTCTATAATATTGCAAAGTGTCTGTTCTACATCTAACCAGGACTCATCCAGCGGGTTATTTTGCAACCATCTTGGTATATATTGGAGCCTGTTGGATAAGAAATAATGATAGAAGTTGGGTAGATCCAGCCCTCCTCTATCTTTGGTCTTCTGTAGTGTTTTTAAGCTAATTCGTGGAGGTTTATCCTTCCAAAGGAATTTAGTGATGGAAGAGTCCAGGGATCTAAACCAATCAGATGATGGCTTGTTTGGGATCATTGAAAATAAGTAATTGATTTTTGGTAAAACCATCATTTTAATTGTGGCAACCCTCCCCATAAGTGTTATCGGTAAGGATAGTTTAGTTAGATCTGCCAGCCTGGGAGAGACATGAATGCCCAGGTATGTAATATTCCCTGATTCCAATTGTGTATTAAGGGAATTGACAAAAGAGAAATTAATTGGGAGAACTGTGGATAATCTGAAACTCTTGAAAAGGAGTTTATTAGTTCAATTGCTTGGGAGAGAGAGGATTGAGAATTCTGGAGAAAAAGTAACACGTCATCTGCATAAAGACTGATTTTATGTTCTATATTCTTACACTTTATGCCTTTAATAACTGTAGTTTGCCTGATTGCTGCTGCTAGTGGTTCAATAAAGATAGCAAATAGCGAGGGGGAGAGTGGGCATCCCTGCCTGGTCCCCCTCTGAAGACAGAAGCTAGCTGATGTTTGGTCATTTGTCCTGACGCATGCTGTTGGTGAACTGTATAATATTTTTAACCAGTTTATGAAGATGTTTCCAAAACCAAATTTATGTAAAGTTGCAAATAAGAACTTCCAGTTAACTCTATCAAAAGCCTTTTCTGCATCGAGAGATAATATACTGGTTTCCATGTTTCTGCTATAAGAAAAGTCTATTAAGTTGAGTAATCTACGTGAATTTGTGGATGAATGTCTCCCCTTAATGAAACCAGTTTGGTCTGGATGTATTATGAAAGGGGTTACCTTCTCTAATCTTTTTGCAAGGGCTTTACAAATTATTTTCAGGTCAACATTAATAAGAGAAATTGGGCGATAGCTGGTAGGAAATATAGGATCTTTGCCTGGTTTTAACAGGAGACTAATGTTGGCTGAATTCATGTTTGGCTGTAGTCTACCATTTTCTTCTATTTCACTCATCATTCTGAAGAATGTTGGAGCCAGAATGATCCAGAATTCTTTGTAGAACTCTGCTGGAAACCCATCTGGACCTGGAGCCTTCCTATTAGGCATGGAGTTAAGAGCTTCCTGAAGCTCATCTGATGTTAATGGCGAGTCCAGGACTGTAGCTTGGCTATCTGATAATTTAGGAAGTATTATCCTGTCTAGAAACTCATTGATCTCATTATCTGATGGGTTAATCTGTGGTGAGTACAAGGTTTTGTAAAAATCTCTGAAAGTGTTGTTTATTCTTTCAGGATCATATACTATATTCCCAGTTGAGTCTTTAACAGCAGATATGGCAGTTTTCTCTTTGTTTATTTTTAACTGGTTGGCTAAAACTTGCCTGATTTATTACCGTGTTCAAAGTTTTCTATTCGTAGTCTTTGTGCTAAAATTGTGTTTTTGTCAATAATTCCTTTAAGTTCTAGTTTACTTTTACGCAATTTGTTTTGTAATTCTTCTTCTGGGGATGCCTCTAGAGACTTAATGATTTCTTCTAATTCCTGAATACGTTTGTTTTCTATTTTTTTCTTATGTGATGAGAAGGAAATTATTTTACCTCTCATCACTGCTTTCCCTGCCTCCCAGAGAACAGATGCTGATGTTCCAGGAAGGTCATTGTGTTCTAAATATAAAGCCCACTCTTTTTTATAATATTCCACAAAACCTTCATCTTTAAGCAGTGACGTATTAAACCTCCAGTTTTACCTGATGGGATTGTTTTCTTATTTAACAGAGTTAAAGAAACTGGAGCATGATCGCTGACAACTATAGGGTGTATCTCAGTGTCTGAAATGTCAGCCAATAATGAGCTGCTGACTAGAAAATAGTCCAAACGTGAGTGAGAGTGATGAACATGTGAGAAAAAAGTATACTCTCTACGGCTGGGATAAAAAGATCGCCATGCATCACAAAGCCCATAATCACTCATATACTGTTTGACTATATTAGTGGAATGCCAACTGCGCTGAGTCCCAGCTGTACTGAGCCTGTCTGAAGAATGATCCATCCAAAAATTAAAATCTCCCGCAAGTATAAGTGGACAGTCCAAGTGTTCGGAGAGTACAGAGAAAAATTATGAAAGAATGCGGGGTCATCTATGTTTGGACAGTATATGCTAACAATACATAAGCTTTGATTTTGTATAGATAGTTTTAGTATTATAAATCTACCATCTGGATCTGAGACTGTGTCCAATACTTTGAAATTTGTATTTTTGTGTATTAAAATAGCTACACCTCTTTGTCTAGAGTTATAGGGGGCAGAGAACAGTCTGGGAAACTCAGATGTTTTAAGTTCATCTGCAACTGTGGCAACCTATGAGTCTCTTGTAATAAGACAACATCTGCCTGCAGTCTTTTAAGCTGATCAAAATCTTTAATCTCTTCTCTCTAGAGCCAGTTCCATGAACATTCCAACTGACAAACCTTAGTGTACCCATAGTTGTGTGTGTGAGTAGCTAATGTATGGTGCCTTCATGTGAGTTAGTTAAGTAAATAAATGTATAATTTAATCTGAAAAAATAAAGCAATAAATAAGTAAATAAAAATATATGTATAATAATGCTAATAACAATAATAATATTATTAATGCTAATGATAATAATAACAATAAAAATGCTGATAATAATAGTGCTGATGAAAATAATAATAATACTAATGCTGATAATAATAATAATAATAATAATAATAATAATAATAATAATAATGCTGATAATAATCAGACAATAATAATAATAATCAGACAGAACCAAGAGTGTTTGTATGATAAAATGTAATAATTATATTCCAGTGTTTGTATGCGCGCGTTGTGTGTGTGCTGACGCAGTGTAGGAAAGTTGTGTGATTGTGTCATGCGGATGTAAAGTTCCAGAAGCAGGTAAAAGAAGGAAAGGAAAGAGTGATAAAGGTTAAGAAAAGAAAAAAAGAAGTAAAAAGAAAAGGTGCTAGAGGTGTGGGGTGGTGAGAGAACAGGTGATCCCATCATCTAAACACGGATATAGCAGCTTTTTTTATCCTGACATGCTCATACCCAGTGAATACCGATAAGAATAATAAACTTGTGACCTGATGTTGGGCTAATAAAGCCAGTCTGCCTCTCCTCGCTCCTTGTACAGCCTGTTGTTAACGTAGAGCTTGTCCACAGAAATGACAGCGCGGCTCCCTTCTTGAATGAATTTTTTACGCAATAGGAACAGAACTCTGCGGCGATCCAAAATTTCTTTAGGAAATTGATCGTTCACGCTGAAATCTTTTCCTTTGAGCTCCTTCCCGCGGCTCTTAACAAAATCCTTTTGTTTAAAATGCTCAAATTTGGCCACGATGGGACGAGATCTTATGCTGTCTGCTCTCTTGGCTCCAAGGCGATGTACCCGGTGAAAGGTGATGTTTTTTACCGTTTCTTCGGGTATCTTCATGTGAGTCTGGAGAAAATTCTTGATTGTTTGTTCGCAATCCTCCGGTTGTCCTTCCATCTGCTCCGGCAGGCCTGCGAACACCAGATTGTCTCTCATGCTGCAGGCCTGAAGATCCAAAACCGTCTCCTTCAGGGTCTTGTTGTCCTGGGAGATCAATGTCATTCCCTCTGTCAGGGAAGACACAGTCTCCCGCAGAGACGCGTTTTCAGCAGCAAGCCGCTATACCTGTTCCTGGCTGAATTCCAGAGATTGTCGGAGGCTCTGGAACTCCTGGTGTAAAACCTCAAGCAGGTGGAGTCGTCCCTCAAATCCCAAAAGCCTTCTATCAATAGAATCTAATAATTCTAATATATCCTTGCGGGGAGATGAGGTCACCTTGGGGGAATCCTGAGGACGGCTTCTCTTGGTAGCAGGTGTTTCCGTGTCAGCTGCTGCTTTCTTAGGCCCCATGTCAACAGACTCAAAAACTTGATCAATATAATTTTGTAGACTTTCTAAACTTTCTTCACTTACCTCCAGGATGAGTGAATTATACTTACCGGATTACTTGAGTTGTCAGTAAATAAATTTGGCGTAAATGTGTCTTAATTGTTTAGAATGTTTGCTAACGAGCTGCCATCTGCGTCAAACGCTGCCGAGATTCTGTGATTTTCCTAATCAGCACTTCTCTCTCCCAGCATGCTCCTCGCAATTCTGACCCTCTCGCCCTCTTCCTTCTTTTCTACGTACTTCGTTCACAGTCAGTTCACGTGATTACGTGGGAGGTGTGATGATGTGAGACGCACCCCCCACGGCCATCGAGCTAAAGTCCATTACAGTATTTGGAGAAAAAAAGGTTCCAGTTATGACCATTATGCGTAGAATTTCGAAATGAAACCTGCCCAACTTCTGTAAGTAAGCTGTAAGGAATGAGCCTGCCAAATTTCAGCCTTCTACCTACACGGGAAGTTGGAGAATTAGTGATCAGTGAGTGAGTGAGTGAGTGAGTGAGTGAGTGAGTGAGTGAGTGAGTGAGTGAGTGAGGGCTTTGCCTTTTATTAGTATAGATTATTAACCTAAAGTTCTTGATATTGAGGAATTCATAAATTGATTATTCACCTTTCCACACTTGAACACTATGGCTTTGTGCAAATAATTTTCTGTATTTTTGATGATTGATGATAAAATAGTGTTCACAGGCTTTATTATGAAGTACAGGATAGCTGTAATATTTTAGGGCTGTGTCAATAAATAAATAAATAAACAATGAATTCATCTAAGATGGTAGAATTTTCAAATTAGCTTTTTTGATGTTTGTGGTAAACACATAACTGGCCTGTGTGAAATAATCAGCCTCAACACAGGAAAAAGAATTGGGTCAGCCACCCATATGTTGACCCTGAAGCAAATGGGTAATTAGAAAAAGAGCACGATGTGCACTTGTCGAGTTCCAGTTTGAACTGAGTTAGTGTTCCAAATATGGCGGCTTTAAAGGGCAAGACTGGAAGTGATGTGATTCTGGCCGCCGGAACCGGAAGTGACGTTCTTCTGGGTGCCGGAACCAGAAGTGATGTCTTCAAGGTTGAATCAGGTTTTCCCGTGTTTGGTCTGTAGAGACAGCAGAAGAGGGTTTAGTGCACTCTGCCACCCCCTGGCCTGGCATGGAATTACACTCACTTGGTCCATTCAGCTTCCTCCTACTCGCACGTGTGTGACGCCTGATAAATACCATCTTCCAACTTGAATGAACTAATTATGTACTTTTTACTCTGTCTAGAGTTACTGAAATTGCTTTATAACTCAAGTATTTTTCAGTTTTGCTTTGAAGCTGAAATTTGTCTTGATATTTGTCTAACACTGAGGGGCATACTGGTTCTCCATTACAGTTTCTAGCGATCGCTTTACAAATCAGACATTAATTTCAATTCATCAGCCTACCCTTTCTACAACTTGCCCTCTGAGATAGATGGAAGTATTTTCTTTCCTCCTGAAGTCTCTGACCATATCTGCTTGTTTGGTTTTACTGACATTAACGGTCAGCAGGAGGACCTCTCATCACCATGGAAGTTGGCGGGGGATGGATTACCAGAAGCTGGAGGTCAGGAGCAGCTACATCCCCTATATGCTAACTGACAGTGGTTCGCTGGAGGCATCCCAGCTAGGACACTCACAGAGGTTTACGAGAACTGGAGTCCATTTGGGGTACCTGGGTGCTGCAAAGGGGTGCTGTCAGGGGGGCACTGCCTGGGTTCTCACACAGTCTGGAAGTGCTCCTCACAAGTCAAGTCGAGTCCAGTATAAAAGGAGCTCACTGCCTTACCTCATGGAGTCGGAAGGCAGCAGATGACAGTCAACAGGAGGAGGAAGGAGAAGAAAGAGTATCATTGTTTTATATGATTATTGGCTGTGCTTCATTCTTTAATGTGCTTACTGGATTATAAATCCATTACTTGAACCCGTAACTATGTTGGACATTATTGGATCTGGGGTTTGGGGATCAGTGGTTCCTCCTACTGGTTATACCTGATAATTATGCATAATTTGATTATAATGTCTAACATTAGACCATCAAATTATCTGTACAGTTCAAATTCATGCAGAGGTCCAGGTGAGATCTTCTAGGTTACAAACTCAAGCTTTATTTAACATAAACATACAATCATCATGTGTGGCTGTGAAACTCAGATGATGCTTTTGTTTAGTGTTGACGGTAATCAGCTCTCCATAAAAATTGAATCTGCTGGCAGATAAGCCCAGTTGAGGAAGGCCTTTCAACAATCGCACGTCAGTAAATGTTTTATAAAGGAAAACAAGTGAAACTGAAGGGATTTTGGAGCAGGCATTCACAGTCTGTCCATCCTGCCGACTACTCCAGTCCCTTTGTATTGATATAATCAGCCTTGAAGTGATTGTTGAGAGCGGCCAGTGGCATTTGATAGACTCAGAAAGATGTGCATGACAAGACATTATAAATCAAGTAGATAATCAAAGATGGACCATCAGACAAGTGGACAGACAGATAGTCATCATTTTTGCATTGCATTTCTTTTTATTTTAAATTAAAATACATTCTTTTAATTCTTCATTCTTGAATATTATTGGTCTGGGTTGATTCTTCTGGGCTAAAAGAGAAACAGGCAGTTCATCAAATTAATAGGAAAAGATCACAGTGCTTGACATTTTATTTCTTATATTCTAATGTGAGTTCTGTGACCGTGTAAATTAATATGAAGAGAAGAGAGAGAAGGCCTTGCTGCAGTGTGCCAACAAACAGCTGGTGAAGATGCAAGATATTTGTTCTTTGAAAAAGACTCATCTTTTGTCAAAATAAATTTAAACAAAATGTTTATTGAAATTCAATTAACAGGAACCTAAACATGAAGACAAGTTTTTAAGAATGAGGCATTCGCTCCACTTCACCTCATGCCACACCTATGGGACCACAAAAGTGTTTATGCCTGCAGGCAAGTGAACCATCACCTCATTCATCCAAACATTTACTTCTGCAACCCACACATGCTTACCAGCTTATTGAAGTCCTGAGAAATCATCCTTCTACAGGCTCATCTGCAAGTCCTACTTCAAGACCTTCTCAGACCACAGGTAACTATCATTACCTAAGTTCGCATATCCACTGTAAGGATAAAAGGTAAAAAAAAACAATATGGAGGCTCAGGCTGTCTCAGGAGTGCCCTTAACACTACGGGTTCCCACACACAGACACTTTATGGACTTTAGCTGGTCAGCTTCCCACACATTCTCAGACTGTTTGTTATAAGTTCAGAGGTAACCCTGCATTTGCAACATGGAAATGAAATTCAGTAATTAAGTAAAGTAATTTTGTAATTTTGAATTTTTTGTAATTTTATTTATTTCAAAAATGAAAAACACAACAAGAGTTTTCAAATAACAAGAGAAATTCACTTTTGACAAAACACCAACCTTAAAACACTGAGTTGAACATCACAACAGCCACTAAATCCAAAGCACAAATAACCCTTCAAATCTTGAGACCCTCACACTTTGAGACCCCTGCAGTGGAGCTTTGTACCCTGACACATGTGGATAATACAAGCTGCAATGTCAGGGTCCTGTTTACAGTCTACAGCTCAACACTTAATACTGTGGAACACGTCCATGTGACCTGAGGACTCCTCAGTTTAGGACTCTGTGCCACTGCAATTGGGGTTTGGATTTCCTAATCGACAATGACTCAGCATCAGGATGGTCAGCATCACATCTCCCAGGTGGCACAGAACATCAATGGCACCCAGCTGAGCTGCCTTATCTCAGGACGTACACAACACTCGCTGTCTTAGAAAGTCAAACAGGATCATTAAAGATCTCGGCCATCCTGCACAGCTGCTTTTCTTGCTCATCCCTTCAGAGCTTCTAGAAAGTTGATTCTGTTCATCTGAACATAGGTTTTTTTTGATACGTTTGAACCCTAATTTTGATACGTTTTTATGTCTTCCCTGGTGAACTGGATGTGTCTGTGCACTGAGTTGATGTGGTCAGTGAATTGTGGTACCTCCTGGGATTTGATTTTCACCCTGGTGTCATCCACATACCTTAACAAATGGCTTGGTGGTGTTCCAGGACAGCATAACAGCGTCCTCTTTTCCACGTTTTCCATATACAGATTGGCCACAATAGGTGAAACTGGGGAACCAATGGCACACCCATGTTTCTGCCTGTAGTACTGGCCTTTGTATATGAAATATGTCGATTAAAGACACTGTTCCAAGAGAAAACACACTTGGTCAGTGCTGAGAATGGTCCTTTTACTGAGTGTGGGGTCATCCTGTAATCTCTTACAGACCACCTCCACTGCTTCCGTAACTAGAATGCAAGTGAATAGAGAGGTAACATCATATGAGACCAGAGTTTCCTCTGCCTCCATAATGACATCTCTCACCTTCTCCACAAAATCCAAAGTGTTCTGAATGTGGTGTTTTGAGCTGCCTACCAATGGGTTGAGAACAGCAGCCAGGAACTTTGAGATGTTATATGTAACCGAAGGTTGAACCGAATAGGTTGGAGAAACCTGCAGTCAGTTGAAACTGAGGAAGTCACTTGGATGAGTAATGTATCTCCCTAGAAAAAAAAAAAAAACTGTCCAGATGAATGGAATCAACTTTCTAGAATTTCCTCACGTGGATTATTGAGCATGCAACGAGACATCCCTTCAAAGCCTTTGGCAAACCTTATCTGGTTAGTCACTTTGCATTTTATTTTACCTTTGAATCTGTCACAATGCTCTTTGAGTAAGAATTCCACAATGTTAGCAGAAATATTTTTTTGAAAGTCCTTCCAAAGTATGGATGCTTAAGGAAATTCATCACCATGGTGTGGCATTTTCATTATTTCATGCAAGCTAAAGTTCAGGACAATGGAGTCCTTCCCTCCCCTGGCGCTGATGCTGTTCAGCCAGATGTTCTCCAATATGTTCACTGAGACTTTCAAAGACTATAATGTAGGCATTGGCATTACTTACCACACAAATGGGAAACTGATCAACCTTAGAAGGCTTCACAGAAAAAGTAAGGTGGGCACCAACACCATAAAAGGGCTCCTCGTGATCATAAATGTGGCCTCAATGCTACGTCAATGGCAGTGCAGTGGCGATAAGTTGATGAATGGACCGACTTTGAGCTTATCATTAATATTAACTGACTGAAGTAATGCATCAGCCTACATCAGGGACACCATATGATGAACTGAACTTTATAATCAGCAGTCAAAGACTCAGCGTGGAGAACAGGTTCATGTACCTTGGCAGCAAACAGCCCCAGGGCACTGGCATTGATGATGAAGTAAACATCAGGAGCACTAAAGCAAGTGTAGCCTCGGGCAGACTTCATCTGAGGCATAAGAGGTGTAAACCCACCGATGAAGATGAAGGTGTTTAGGGTTGTAGTGCTCCACACTTTTCTTTTCATCTGTAAAATTTGGAGGGTGTAACGAGAGATTCAAGCATTCCAAAAACTGTCTCTCTGAAATTTCTTTTATGTGAATTTACTTCATCTTTCATTCATGTATTTAATTATTTATACTTGTATTGCATTGAATAGGAATTTCCTTGTACTATGTACAGATGACCAATGAAATTAACTTCATTTGAGATGATTACGGTCATTTTAAACATATGAACAGATGTCTCTAAAATCAGACACAGGCTGAGAGTTTGAAAATGCAGCTGCTGAATTCAGGATCACAAGGCACATAAAGTTTAAAAGAGAATTCATAATGAAATCCGATCATTCACTCCACCTTTCAGAGTCTGTGCTTTACTATTCACTACAACATCATTATATAATCACACCATGTTTGAGTTAAGCACAAATAGTTCAAAAGAGACATTTAAAGTAAAAAGAGCAGCTGCTCAGGGACCTCAAACCTCCACAATATCCGACATAAACGCAGTGTTTGTGTTGTCTGTCCATTCATTGATGGCTACGGATACAAAATCAGCCCTGCTGACTCCATCTATAACCTGACTTTGGATATCCTCTGCCAATAAGTCGATTTTCCTGCACTACATAAATGAAGATTTATGCTCCCAAACTGAATGAACACGGAGCTCTGCACACACAGTCGAGGACAGAGGATGTGCCCCCTGTTCTGTGTGCCATTGTGTGTACGGCACTGCACTCCGCTCCTCTGTGAACACGTCCATGTTTGGTTGTCTGATGTCTGAACAGTCGAAGTGCACAGACAAACACAGGATACACAGACACAACATCTGGAGGCACGCGTCACAGACTTGACTGTTTGTGTAAAATGACTGCTGACAAAATGTATGTCACGTGAATCCTTGAAGCTACACAGATGTGCAAAGTATAAAGACTCTCGACTATCTTAGTTCCATGGGAGGAAATGTTTTAATTAGTTTTAGTAGTTTATCTCTACTTTAACTGAATAAATTGTGATGAGCCTCCCACAAAACAGAGCAATCAGGGAATGCCTGGACATAAATCTGTGAGTGGCGCAGTCTCCATTCTACTCACCGAGTGTCCGTGGTAAGTGAAGGAACCAAATTGTGCTTGAGCGATTTCGTCTCCGAGATACAATTCTGTAAAGTAAGAACAAAAGTAAGCTGAGGCTTTAATAACTGCTAAATAGATTTTAGATGACCTGCTGTTTAAAAGTTAAAGATGGTTTTTATGTCTTCCCTGGTGAACTGGATGTGTCTGTGCACTGAGTTGATGTGGTCAGTGAATTGTGGTACCTCCTGGGATTTGATTTTCACCCTGGTGTCATCCACATACCTTAACAAATGGCTTGGTGGTGTTCCAGGACAGCATAACAGCGTCCTCTTTTCCACGTTTTCCATATACAGATTGGCCACAATAGGTGAAACTGGGGAACCAATGGCACACCCATGTTTCTGCCTGTAGTACTGGCCTTTGTATATGAAATATGTCGATTAAAGACACTGTTCCAAGAGAAAACACACTTGGTCAGTGCTGAGAATGGTCCTTTTACTGAGTGTGGGGTCATCCTGTAATCTCTTACAGACCACCTCCACTGCTTCCGTAACTAGAATGCAAGTGAATAGAGAGGTAACATCATATGAGACCAGAGTTTCCTCTGCCTCCATAATGACATCTCTCACCTTCTCCACAAAATCCAAAGTGTTCTGAATGTGGTGTTTTGAGCTGCCTACCAATGGGTTGAGAACAGCAGCCAGGAACTTTGAGATGTTATATGTAACCGAAGGTTGAACCGAATAGGTTGGAGAAACCTGCAGTCAGTTGAAACTGAGGAAGTCACTTGGATGAGTAATGTATCTCCTAGAAAAAAAAAAACTGTCCAGATGAATGGAATCAACTTTCTAGAATTTCCTCACGTGGATTATTGAGCATGCAACGAGACATCCCTTCAAAGCCTTTGGCAAACCTTATCTGGTTAGTCACTTTGCATTTTATTTTACCTTTGAATCTGTCACAATGCTCTTTGAGTAAGAATTCCACAATGTTAGCAGAAATATTTTTTTGAAAGTCCTTCCAAAGTATGGATGCTTAAGGAAATTCATCACCATGGTGTGGCATTTTCATTATTTCATGCAAGCTAAAGTTCAGGACAATGGAGTCCTTCCCTCCCCTGGCGCTGATGCTGTTCAGCCAGATGTTCTCCAATATGTTCACTGAGACTTTCAAAGACTATAATGTAGGCATTGGCATTACTTACCACACAAATGGGAAACTGATCAACCTTAGAAGGCTTCACAGAAAAAGTAAGGTGGGCACCAACACCATAAAAGGGCTCCTCGTGATCATAAATGTGGCCTCAATGCTACGTCAATGGCAGTGCAGTGGCGATAAGTTGATGAATGGACCGACTTTGAGCTTATCATTAATATTAACTGACTGAAGTAATGCATCAGCCTACATCAGGGACACCATATGATGAACTGAACTTTATAATCAGCAGTCAAAGACTCAGCGTGGAGAACAGGTTCATGTACCTTGGCAGCAAACAGCCCCAGGGCACTGGCATTGATGATGAAGTAAACATCAGGAGCACTAAAGCAAGTGTAGCCTCGGGCAGACTTCATCTGAGGCATAAGAGGTGTAAACCCACCGATGAAGATGAAGGTGTTTAGGGTTGTAGTGCTCCACACTTTTCTTTTCATCTGTAAAATTTGGAGGGTGTAACGAGAGATTCAAGCATTCCAAAAACTGTCTCTCTGAAATTTCTTTTATGTGAATTTACTTCATCTTTCATTCATGTATTTAATTATTTATACTTGTATTGCATTGAATAGGAATTTCCTTGTACTATGTACAGATGACCAATGAAATTAACTTCATTTGAGATGATTACGGTCATTTTAAACATATGAACAGATGTCTCTAAAATCAGACACAGGCTGAGAGTTTGAAAATGCAGCTGCTGAATTCAGGATCACAAGGCACATAAAGTTTAAAAGAGAATTCATAATGAAATCCGATCATTCACTCCACCTTTCAGAGTCTGTGCTTTACTATTCACTACAACATCATTATATAATCACACCATGTTTGAGTTAAGCACAAATAGTTCAAAAGAGACATTTAAAGTAAAAAGGGCAGCTGCTCAGGGACCTCAAACCTCCACAATATCCGACATAAACGCAGTGTTTGTGTTGTCTGTCCATTCATTGATGGCTACGGATACAAAATCAGCCCTGCTGACTCCATCTATAACCTGACTTTGGATTTCCTCTGCCAATAAGTCGATTTTCCTGCACTGCATAAAGGAAGATTTATGCTCCCAAACTGAATGAACACGGAGCTCTGCACACACAGTCGAGGACAGAGGATGTGCCCCCTGTTCTGTGTGCCATTGTGTGTACGGCACTGCACTCCGCTCCTCTGTGAACACGTCCATGTTTGGTTGTCTGATGTCTGAACAGTCGAAGTGCACAGACAAACACAGGATACACAGACACAACATCTGGAGGCACGCGGTCACAGACTTGACTGTTTGTGTAAAATGACTGCTGACAAAATGTATGTCACGTGAATCCTTGAAGCTACACAGATGTGCAAAGTATAAAGACTCTCGACTATCTTAGTTCCATGGGAGGAAATGTTTTAATTAGTTTTAGTAGTTTATCTCTACTTTAACTGAATAAATTGTGATGAGCCTCCCACAAAACAGAGCAATCAGGGAATGCCTGGACATAAATCTGTGAGTGGCGCAGTCTCCATTCTACTCACCGAGTGTCCGTGGTAAGTGAAGGAACCAAATTGTGCTTGAGCGATTTCGTCTCCGAGATACAATTCTGTAAAGTAAGAACAAAAGTAAGCTGAGGCTTTAATAACTGCTAAATAGATTTTAGATGACCTGCTGTTTAAAAGTAATGACAAGAAATTTACAAACAGGGAACAAAAAAAACAATTTTGTAAATATTTTTCAGTACAAATGTCAAAGGTTAGAACTTACAGCCATTGGCACAGAGCACAGGCACAGCAGAACCAGCAAGGTGGTGAGTTTCATGGTGGGGCTGACACTGAGACGTATGTTGTAGTCAACAGCAACACCTCCTTATATAGCAGAGCAGGCGAGATGGGACACGTCTACAGGGTGGGCATGAGGCCAACTGGAGTGCCAAGCCAATTCAAATCAGATGTACTTTGCCTTGGAAGAGGAACAAGAAGAAACTGCAGTCAAATCACAAACTGTTAAGGTCAGGTCATCAACTCTGCCCAGGCTTTGTATTCAGAAAAAAAGTGTAAATGTTACCAAGCAATTATTCTGACCCAGAAACATTCTGTTTAAAAAGTAACAGCGTTAAACCTAAAAGTTGTCATTTGTGTCCGAGATGTCAAAGAAATTCATTGTTAAAAGCAGTGTCACCACATCTTTATAAGTATTTGAAACAAAAATGCTTCCGTTAAGAAACATCAGTCAATTATCAAAACTGTCTTAAAACAAGGAAGCAATGCATCCATCCATTTTCCAACCCCCTGAATCCTAACTACAGGGTCACGGGGGTCTGCTGGAGCCAATTCCAGCCAACACAGGGTGCAAGGCAGGATCCAATCTCAGGCAAGGCGCCAGCCCACTGCAGGGCACACACACCCAGCAGGGACAATTGAGGATCGCCAGTACACCTAACCTGCATGTCTTTGGGAGGAAACCCATGCAGACATGCAAACTCCACGCAGGGAGGACCTGAGAAGTGAACCCAGGTCTCCTTACTGTGAGGCAGCAGCGTTACCACTGTGCCACTGTGCCACCCAGAAGCAATGCGTGTTACATTAATTACTTCCAATATTAGCTAATTAAGTCCCAGTTCACATCACATGTAAGATTTAACTTTTTTATTTATTTTTGCTAGGCTGCACTTTTTAGGAATCTTCTCAATATGCAGTGATTGTTAGAAATATAAATCAAAAGGTTTGTATACATAAACTGATCAGCCCTGACATTCAAACCACTGCCAGGTGACGCGAATAGTGTGGATTACCTCATTACAATGGCACCAGTCAGCAAGTGAACCGTCAGTTCTTAAACGTGATGTTTTGGGAGAAGGAAAAACAGGCAAACATAAGGATCTGAGTGACTTTGACAAGAGCTGAATTGTGATGGAAAGATGACTGGGCCAGAGAATTTACAAAATGGCAGGTTTTCTGAGGTGTCCCCGGATGTGCTATGGTTAGCACCTACCAAAACTGGTCCAAAGAAGGACACCAGATGAACCAGCGACAGGGTCAGAGGCTCCCAAGGCTTAATGATGCACTTGGGGAGTGAAGGCTAACCTGCCTGGACTGATCCCACAGAAGAGCTATTGTAACACAAATTACTGAAAACGTAACGCTGGCCATGAGAATAAAGGAGTCTGAAAATCCAGGGCTGTGTAGAAACAGACCGGTCAGAGGGCCCATGCTGACTCCTGTCCACCAATGAAAGTGCTTACAATGGGTATGTAAGTGTCAGAACTGGACCATGAAGAATGGAAGAAGATGACCTGATCTGATCAAGTCTGTTTTCTTTTAGATCATGAGGTAGCCAGGTGTGTGTATGTTGTTCACTTTGGGAAAAGATGGAAGCAGGATGGAAAAAAGAAAAAAAAATGGAAAAAGGCCAGCTGGCAGAGGCAGTGTGATACTCGTCTGGGTAATGTAATGCTGAGAAACCTTAGGTCCTGGCATTCATGTGGATGTTACTTCCAGGTGAACTTGTTCTAAATTGTTTTCAGTGTACACCATCATCACTGCTCTCCATTTCAGTCTCATATTAGGTCTGGTGACATGAAGATTTAGCTTTTTTTTAATGGTCACCTTGCTTGTTGATTTTTGTGTTTTTCAACTCTGTCCCTGTTATCGCCAGCACTGCCATTTTTTTTTGGACCAGTTGCAATTGGATTGCTAAGTAAATGACACTGAAGAGCGCGGCTAGTCATGTCACCATTCTGATGGTATGAAGGCCATGCCGTGCTCTTCCTAATCATCTGAATTTACAGAGGAAACCAAAGAGATGAGCCTGTGTTTGAGTAGGCAGTGCAGTGTGGTGTCCTTATGATGTGCCGACTTCTCCACCTTCTCCTGTCCATGTTGAGAGTTCAGAGAAATGTGACATCCAATCCAGTCCTGATTCTCGCCACTGGGTTTTGATGGTGGAATACCTTAACCATTAGAAGGATTACGGCCTGGAAGATCATTTGTGTGCTCGCTCCTCTGAGGGTCACTCTCAGACCTGATGCTGTGTTCGCAGTCAGTTGAGTTATGACATGCTTACAATATAATATTTTCCTGGTATCTCAACGTGTGTTGGCAAATCATTTGCAGCTTAAATTAAGTTTTAGACAATGTAGATGTTGACTTTTTAACAAACTTTTTGCTTGATGTTTATTTCATTTAGTTGTGTCTTTTGTGACTCTTTGTTATCATGGGTGCTCCCACTTTGTGTATCAGTTGCTAGTGTGTGCTAAGTGAATGCCTTCCTAATTATCTGAGTTTAAACAACAAGATTATCTTCTGTTTATTTAGATAGTGTTTATGGTAAAAAAAAACTTTTGGTCAAAAAAGACTCGATTACAATGATTTCTGATTTAATGATTGAGTATTTTTCTCCTCCTGGTTTTGATCTTTTTCTTTCCCTTTGACTCAGATCTCTTCTTCTGATCCATTAAAAAATAACTGCCATCCCTGTCAGCAGCAGGATACTGTTGGTTCAATTATATGTTACATTTTCTCATCTACAAGTAAAAGAAAGTAAACAAACAGCCAAAAATGATTTCTGAATCAAAGCAATACCCCCTGCATTGTGTGTGATATTAACAAGCCACAGAAGATTCTGTTTAAAAAGTCTAAAAACAATGGTGTTCAAGCCCATGTCACGTGTGGACTGCCAGCTTTGACTCCTGTGTGACAATAAGACACCCCACTGCAGAGGTCTGTCCTCTCAAAAAGCACTTCAGAGATTCTAGAGATATTAACGATAGTGACAGGCTCAGGGATGACAACAATTTCTGAAACAACCTTCCATATTACAAACAACAATACAACAGATCAGACTTGGCCGTGAGTAGGAAAAGGAGGAGTAAAGGAACAAACCATAAAAGAATTAAAAGGACCCAATGTCCTCATCAAACAAACTTCAAGTGAAAGGAGGAGCAAACAAAATGTGCAATATTATGAAAGTTTAAAAATGGCCCAAAAAATGTCATAAAAGCAGGCCAGGACCTTCACTGGTCAGCCAAGAAGAAGCTCACCCAACCCAGCCAATCCCAAACTCATAAGCTGAGGCTTTTTATAAGTCAGGCCCAAAATCAGGAAATTGGCTTTTCATGAGCTTTCAAAGGTATGAAAATGCACCAAAAAGGGAGAAAATCATTAAAACTCCAGTTTGTAACTAAAAAGCAATGAGGACATATTATATTATAAAGAATATATATGAAAAACTAAACAATGAAAAAAAAGACCCCAAAAGAGAAGAACAGAGTTGCCTTAAAGGCAATTCCCAATAACAAAATCCAAATGTACAATTTAGAAGAAATATCTAAAGACCACAGCAGAGAGTAATCAAGAAATAAATTAAAAAAATATATATATATATATGTATATATATATATATATATATATACATACATACTGTACATACATACATACATAAATAATACAAACTCCAAACAACTTCCATGCACCTCTGCCTGAGATTTTTTTTTTTTTTCTGATTTTGGACTTCAATAACCAGAGGGGGGCTCTCAGGTCTGGTGATATCAGGATGCAGAATACATGGAATGGACTCCCATTTAAAGCAATGGTGCATAACTACAAACATAACAGAAATAACACAAATGCCTAAACCCAAGCTGATACACATTTGAAAATGGCAGCCACAGTTGTTTGTTGTCTGCTCATCTGTTTGCTGTTTTTGTTTGTTAACTTTGCTCTTTGTCCCAAAGTGAGGATGACTTTCACTTGAGATCCACCTCTGAGTGATGTGACTGGACTTTAATCAGCTTCAACTGAACAAGGACACACACATGCAGAATTACCACTTGTGACCCCTCTGACTGAAATGCGGACTCTTGGCCAGGTAACTTACACCTGAAGCTGAGGACAACGGGGGCACACGCAGGTCCTGAGGGTCTCTTTCTGGTCTTTTCTTATCTAATGATGTCAGATCACTGAGGAACAAAATCAATGAACTTTTTCTTCTTCTTCTTCTCACAAGTGAGGATTATTTTCTCTCTTTAGTGGATTGTTTGTGTGAAAATGTGGCTTAATGTTTCTGTTCCATATTTGGGGTTCCCGCTAATAGAGATGCAGACCTTTGTAGCAAATCTAAAGGTGGCCATGTCTGTCTCTGTATTAATAACTCGTGCTGTAATGACATTTCCATATTGTCAAAGCACTACTTCAGGAATCTGGAATTATTTACTGTTAAGTGTAAGTCATTCTATTCACCCAGAGAATTGTCTTTAATAATTCTCATTAGACTTTACATCCACCAGAGATGAATGTGAATAAAGCACAGCAGCAGATGGCAGATTACAAGACAAGTTTGGAGAAGAGTCACCTGCACTCCATGATGATTGTGATGGTCAACTTTAATCACACAAATGTAACCACTGAGCTTCACAGATACAAACAGCTAGTGAAGCACCCTACCAGACATGAGAAGACTTTGGACCGATGCTACTGCACTGTAGAGGACTCATACCAGGCTTGATGTCGCGCTCCCTTGGGTACTCCAGACCTTGTAATTCTATGGTTGGTACTCACTTAGGAGCAAAGGCTGAAATCAGCTAAACCAGGAAGAAAACCTGCACACTCTTGATGTGCTAAGGCAACTGAAACATGACAAGATGGCTTGGCTTGGACTGATTGGGATGTTTGTAGAAATGCTTGTGAAATCATTCAGGAGCTGACAGACACAGAATCTTACAGTAGGTGATTTAAAAGAATGGAGAGCAGTGGTTCATCAAAGAACTAAGGATTCTTCACCAAGTAAATGAAACATAACATAAAACTGGAGATAAGGACGCCTTCACAGAGACCAGGATTCAACTTAACAATTTAATATGTTGTGCTAAATGGAAACCCAAAGTAAACTGGAACTTCAGTTCTCAGCACACAACAGCTGCTTAGTATGGAGAAGCCTTCAGTCTGTAACTGCCTCTCGTAGACGTCTCCCTGCGCTCACTCACATCCTGACAAGCCTCACAGGTGTTAAAGCAGATCTGACCAACAAGATGCTGAGTATCAACAGTCCCTTACCACTGTTTATAAGGTATTGTACCATATAACTTCTCCCCACCTTCCCTTCTACATTTATAACCTCAGGCAATTAGGTGTAGTAAAAGACAAGCAGGAGTCTCTCTCTGCTCCCCACAGCACAACACAGTACATAAAGCACCAGCACAGTCTCTTTGCCACTGTCTTCAGTCCTCCACACAGGCTTTGTCCTCTTCTTCCTTATTCTGGCCCCTGGATGTTGGCGATTGACCCTTTTTATAGGTGTATACATACGCCTGGCGGTAGCCACAGACTCCAACATGGTTGAGCTCTTATTCTCATGACCTGTGATCCTGCTGGAAACCAATGGGGCTGCCCTCTGTTGCTCTGGGGCAGAAACTGTCCTGGAAGTACTCTTTCCTCTGGTCCTTCCGTTATGAGGGTGCCCCAGCAAGGTAAAGGCCCTGACCATGCACCACAATATATATATGTATATTGTAGCATCCGGCCGGTACGGGAGCCCGGCTGGGACACCCAGGAGGACCGGAGGAGGGCTTGTGCCTCCTCCAGACCGTGAGGGGGCGTCCGCCCTGGTTATATTGGGGGCCTCGGGTAAAGCGCTTGCAAGCCCAGCCCTGTAGGGACCTGTGGCCACCGCCAGGCGGTGCCCCGGTGCCTGAACAACCCTGGAGCCCAGCACTTCCGCCACACCAGGAAGTGCTGGGGGGAAGACAACAGGGGACACCCGGACGGCTTCCGGGTGCGCAGCCGGCACTTCCGCCACACTGGGGCGTGTCTGTGGAGGAGTGCCAGGAAGCAGCTGGAGCCCATCCGGTTCCTATTTAAGGGGCCGCCTCCCTTCAGTCAATGGTGGAAGTCGGGTGGAAGAGGACGGAGCTGGAGAGAGGATGGGAGGCGGCCAAGACAGAGGCACAAAGACTGTGTGGCCTGGACATTTGGGGGAACGGTGCTGGAGGCACTAGGAAGTGCACTGACTGTAAATAGCTGTAAATAAAGGGTGTGTGGTGAACTTATGATGTCCATCTGTGTGTGTCCGGGTTCACGTCCACAATATATATATATATATATATATATATATATATATATATATATATATATATATATATATATATATATATATATATATATATATATATATATATATATATATATATATATATATAAAATTAATAATATATTGAACAATTATTGAGTGGCATGGTGGTAAGGTGGTTAACGCTGCTGCATTGCAGTAAGGAGACCTGGGTTTGCTTCCTGGTCCTCCCTGTGCAGAGTTTGCATGTTCTCCCCGTGTCTGAGTGGGTTTCCTCCAGGCTGCTCCGGTTTCCTCCCGCAGTCCAAAGTTATACAGGTTAGGTGTATTGGTGATTGTCCTTAGTGTGTGCTTGGTGTGTGGATGTGTGTGTGTGTCCTGCGGTGGGTTGGTGCCCTGCCCTGGGATTAGTTCCTGCCTTGCGACCTGTGTTGGCTGAGATTGGCTCCAGCAGACCCCCATGACCCTGTATTCGGATTCAGCGGGTTAGACAATGGATGGATGGATGTATATATGCATGTGTTTGTGTGATCATACACACCACACACACACATGCTTTAATTTCCTCGTGCCCTCTTTAAGTGAGTCTGATTCTTATTTCAAACAAAAGGCAGTGTTTGCTGCTGAGACTCTGTTCTTCAGGACACAGCCAACTTGAAACGCAGCAGACATGTCAAACCGACAACAGTGTGCGGCCCACCAGGAGTCGGAGTTTCCCACATCACCCAGAGAGCTGACTGGTGGTTAGTGAGAGCAGGTGAAGACCCCATGGTGGCAGTTAATAGTGTAAACAATTCAGTTCAGTTAAGTTCAGGTCACTTCAGTTTATGTTTGAATTTTGCTCTTCATTGCGTGCTGACTCACAGAGCTGATGGATGCCCTCAGCTATAATGCAAATCACATCTGGAATGGCAAGAAAACTTCCAATTAAGTTAAACACAGCAATTATCAATGCATGCAAAACGTGTGACATTAAACATCAGGAAATTTGTCTTACACAAAAACAATTTGATGATCTTTAAAACAAACAAAACACCAAAAACAAATGAATGACATGTTGTGGGATTCTTACAGCATCAGACAAAAAAAAAGCTACTTGATAAGAATTTAAAATGGTGGGATGAAGGCAGAGCCTGACGAGAGCTTTTAATTTTCTAAGCCATAGGAAAGCCAATTCCTTCAACAATGAAAAGGCCCACAATGACAACAAGGGACAAAACATTGTAAGAGCTGGGATGAGCACAAACACAAAAAAAAAGGTGAGAACCACCCAGCTATCCAAAATATGACATTCCTTACATCACAGTCTCTACTTCTAAAGGTGATGTGAATTAGAAATCAACTGCATGAAACAGAGACAACAGAATTTTCTTGAGACTCAGATATTGTAGGAATGAGGGATGCAGAGAAACATCATGCCAGTGGTTACAAACCCCTCAGGATAGAGAGGAGGAGATGTGACATTGTACAGTATGTGACAAATAACATTCAGACTCAAATGACTGACATCAAAGGAAGGGACATGTCAGAGTCACTGTAGGTCACATAAATCAGGAAGATGTCAAGAGATTTCCCTGACTGGAATATCCTGCAGGCCATTAAGTAGTGACATTTCAAACAATCCCATCGTATCTGTTGCATGGCCACCTTCAGGGCAGTCAGACCATAATCTGGTGTGCCTCATACCTGCATATAAACCCAAAGACCAGAGGTTACCAGCCACCACCAGGGCCATGAAGTGATTTACAGTGGAGGCTGAGGGGGCTCTAAAGGAGGCCTTTGAAAACACTGACTGAGATCTGCTTTGTGAGACATACAGTGAGGACTTTGAGGAATTCAAACACTGAATCACAGACTCCATCATGTTTTGTGTGGATAACAAAGTCTCCAAAACACAGTGCTGTGTTTCCTCAACAAAAAGCCATGGATCATAAAAGAACTGAAAGCCCTACTGAATATGACGAAGAGAGTCTTCAAGTATATAGATGAGGATGAAATCAAACAGGTGCATCAGAACTGAATCAGCAGCTCCATAAGGTGAAAGCCAACTACAGACACAAACTTGAGCACCAGCTACAACAAAACAACGTGAAGGAAGTGTGGAGGAGGATGACGACTATCACTGAATATTAATGTGTGCAGTTCTGGTCTCCAGGCTACAAAAAGGACATAGCAGCACTAGAAAAGGTCCAGAGAAGAGCGACTAGGCTGATTCAGGGCTACAGGGGTTAAATTATGAGAAAAGATTAAAAGAGCTGAGCCTTTACAGTTTAAGCAAAAGAAGATTAAGAAGTGACATGATTGAAGTGTTTAAAATTATGAAGGGAATTAGTACAGTGGATCGAGACTGTTATTTTAAAATGAGTTCATCAAGAACACGGGGACACAGTTGGAAACTTGTTAAGGGTAAATTTCACACAAACATTAGGAAGTTTTCTTTACACGAAGAACGACAGACACTTGGAATAAGCTACCAAGTAGTGCGGTAGACAGTAAGATGTTATGGACTTTCAAAACTCAACTTGATGTTGTCTTGGAGGAAACAAGTGGATAGGACTGGCGAGCTTTGTTGGGCTGAATGGCCTGTTCTCGTCTAGAGTGTTCTAATGTTTCTAATGCATACAAGCAGGCTGAAGGTGGCTATAAAACCACCAGAGAAAGGGAACGACAGCAGAGCTCATGACCTGGTGCAGATCTTCAACATGTTTGATTCATTCTTGTCAGTGCAGCTCTGCTTCCACAATGCTAGCCTCTGTATGCAAGCTGAGGAGGTTCTGGAATCCCATCTGCCATCTGTACCCTGCATGATCTTCCCCTACAATGACATCACACCTGTAGTCTCAAGGCCCTCTGCAATCCCTGGACTTTGTGTCTGTGCTGATCAAGTGAGGAGAAAGCTGGGAAAACTCTGAACAAGCAAGGCTTCAGGGTCGGACGGAATCAGTCAGAGGGTTCTGAAAACATGTGCCAGCCAGCTCTAGAGGATCCTTCAGCACCTTTTCTCCCTTTTATTAAGTTTGCAGAAAGTTCCACAGCTGCAGAAAACATTCTGTGTGGTCCCAGCACCAAAGAAAAGACATTCCAGTGATATTGAGGACTTCAGACCAGTTGCTCTTACTTCATCCATCTTAAAGACCCTTGAGAGGCTGGTCCTAAAACAGCTATGACACATGATCTCAGAACATTTGGATCGTCTGTGGTTTGCCTATTACACACATATCGGTGTGATGGATGCTCTCATCGTTCTGCTCCACAGAGTCTACTCCCACTTGGACAAAGCCAGCACCACAGACAGGATAAGGGTCTTTAACTCTTCCAGTGCTTTTAACACAATTCTGCCTCCTCTGACTGGGGAAAAGCTCAAGACTTTGAATCTTGATACCCCCAACAATCTTGTGAGTAATGGACTACCTGGCCAACAGAGAGCAGTTTATGAGGCTGAGGGATTGTGTGTCGGAATTGATGATGTATAACACTGGAGCTCCTCAGAGATTTGTCTCCCTTCATGTTTACCCCTCTACACAACAGACTTCCAGTACAATACCAGTGCTTGCCATCTATAGAAATTTTTAGATGACTCCACCATCATAGGCTGCACTAATAATGAGATGAGTCAAAGTACAGGAAGGTTGTGGAGGACATCTTGTGGTGCAGGGACAACAACTTACAACTCAACATCAGCATGACAAAAGAGCCGGTGGTGGACTTCAGATATGCCCAGAAGACTCTGAGACCAGTCACCCTCCAGGGAGAGGACATGGATGTGATGAAGAGCTACAAGTACCTGGGGGTTCACATGAACAACAAACTGGACTGGTCTGACGACACAGTGGTGCTGGACATGAAGAGGCAGAGCAGACTGGACTTGCTAAGGAGACTCAGGTTTTGATGTGTGCAGAAAACTGCTGGAAATGTTCTACCAGTCCATAGTAACCTCTGTGGTGATCTACTCTATGGTCTCATAGGGAAGCAACCTGAGCTCAAAAGAAGCAAAATGCCTGAGCAAGCTAATCATAAAAGTCTGCGCCTTCACAGGGCCAACTCTGGACACACTGAAAGCTGTTGTGGAAAAGAGAATGGTAGCAAAATTGTATGCCATCATGAAACCTCCCCTCCAGGAGGCGCTTTCTTGGAGTTCTCTTAGCCACAGGCTCATTACACCATGCAGTGCTAAGAAGCACTTCTGCGGGTCTTTTCTGCCAACTGCTATCAGACAATCCAAAGTTTCAGCTCGATTTACTTGTGAAGTAAATACCGTTTCAAATATTTGCACAATATACATTTTATATATACATTATAATATACATATATTTTTTTTTTTTGTATTTACATATTGATTGATTGGTTGTATTATTTGTCCTGTGAGCCTGTTTTCTTGTTTTTATGTTTCTGTTGCTGTATGCATCTAAATAATCAAAAAATATATATCAAATAAACTGAGAATGACATAAGTGGTCCATAAAAGAATCAGAATGTGTTGATTTTCTTTCCTAGATACATAAATGATTTGCAGTATGGAAGTTGAAAGCCCAATTTATACAAGTGAGGTTAAGAGATAAGACACATAACTTTGAAAGGTGCTGTAAACTGCAGCTGTTCTGCGCCTTTAGCAACAACTATTTTATGTTATCTTAATTTTATTTAAGGTTTGTACTTATTTGTGCACTGAGTCTGAGTTTTTTTAGACCATTCACTTTGCTCTTTCCCAGATTTCTTGTTATTTTTGAGTGCTGTTATACTATCCTAATCCGGCGCCGCATCCGAGTGGCAGCCTTTTTATCTCTATTTTTCTCTATTTCACTGATCACTTCTACCACTTTCTTTTATGTAGAATTGCTCCCTGGAAACTTTTTACTATTTTTACTACTTGACATGGATTTTTACACTCCGAGAATTGTGAATTTCCCCTTGGGATTAATAAAGTATCTATCTATCTATCTATCTATCTATCTATCTATCTATCTATCTATCTATCTATCTATCTATCTATCTATCTATCTATCTATCTATCTATTCAAGTAGTCAGCTTAAAGCACTGAGAAGAAATGCTAATGCCGGTGTGGTTCCTTATTTACCTGACGAGGTAAGAAGACGATATCGGGGCAGCGAGAGGCGCAAAGATAAAAGATAAGATTAAATCGAGACAACTTGAGAGAAAATGGTGTTATAAACCGTCGGTGCCTTCTGTGATCCTGGGAAATGTGAACTCACTACCAAATAAGATCGATGAACTGGCTGTGCTGGTGAAAAATGTCAGAACCTACAGAGAATGCAGCTTGCTGTGTTTTAGTGAAACATGGCTAACGTCTACCATCCCAGATGCTAACGTGGAGCTACCCGGCTTTAGCACAGTTAGAGCGGACAGAGACGCAAGTACCTCCGGGAAGAAGAAAGAAGGAGGACTCGCTCTCTATGTGAACACAAGGTGGTGCAACTCAGGATATGTAAACGTTAAAATCTCCACTTGCTGCAGGGACATCGAACTGTTGGCCGTAAGTCTGTGTCCCTATTACTTGCCCAGAGAGTTTGGACACGTGATTGTTGTTATTGTTTACATCCCCCCTCAAGCGAACGCGGAGATGGCGAGTGACATCATCCATTCCGCAGTTGCTAAGTTACAAACGCAGCACCCTGAGGCACTTGTGCTAATCGCTGGAGACTTTAACCATGTAACGCTGGACAAAACATTACCTGCCTTCTCCCAGTATGTGGATTGTAACACTCGGGGAAACAGGACTATTGACCTACTGTATGCAAACGTTAAAGACGCATACAGCGCCACCCCGCTGCCTGCGCTTGGGAAAGCAGATCATAACCTGGTTCTGCTTCAGCCTCACTACAAACAAAGAGTGAGGGCGCTACCTACAACCATCAGGAAGTGGTCCCCTGAGGCAGAGCAGGCTCTGAGAGACTGCTTTGGAACTACAGACTGGGATATATTGCTGGGGTCACATAGTGAGAACATTGAAGAGGCTGTTGAATGCACAACTGATTACATCAACTTCTGTATGGACATTGTAGTTCCAGTAAGAACAGTACGCTGCTATGCTAACAACAAGCCATGGATTACAAGTGACATCAAGGGCCTTTTGAACCAGAAGAAAAGGGCTTTTAAAGGTGGTGATCAGCATGAGCTCAAGCACGTGCAGAAGGAACTCGAGTCCAGCTCAGGGTGGCGAAAGAGCAGTACAGGAGAAAGCTGGAGCAGAAGTTGCAGAACAACAGCATGAAGGAAGTGTGGGATGGGATGAAGATTATCACTGGCTGCAGCTTGAAGCGGGGTGCCATCATCGAGAGAAACGTGGTGAGAGCAAACCAAATGAACAACTTCTTTAATTGGTTTGATCACTAACCCACTCTCACCTCGAGTACTGCATCCTCCAACCATCCTTCTGCTGATACCAGCATAGGTGAGACATCCCCACCCACAATTACAGCAGCCCATGTGAGCAGAGAGCTGAAAAGACTTCGTGCCAGCAAAGCAGCGGTCCAGATGGTGTATCACCACGACTGCTGAAGGCCTGTCGTTGGAACTGGGGAGTCCTCTACAGGCATCTTCAACCTGAGCCTGGAACAGGGAGAGTCCCAAGGCTTTGGAAAACATCTTGTATCACCCCTGTCCCAAAGGTATCACGTCCTAGTGAGCTGAATGACTTCCGGCCTGTTGCTCTGATGTCACATCTGATGAAGACCATGGAGCGGCTGCTGCTTCACCACCTGAGGCCACAGGTCCGCCACGCCCTCGACCCTCTGCAGTTCGCATACCAGGAGAAGGTGGGAGCGGAGGATGCCATCATCTATATGCTACACCGATCCCTCTCCCACCTGGACAGAGGCAGTGGTGCTGTAAGAATTATGTTTTTGGACTTCTCTAGCACCTTCAACACCATCCAACCTCTGCTCCTTAGAGACAAGCTGACTGAGATGGGAGTAGACTCACACCTGGTTGCATGGATTGTGGACTATCTTACAGACAGACCTCAATATGTGCGTCTTGAGAACTGCAGGTCTGACATTGTGTTCAGCAATACAGGAGCACCGCAGGGGACTGTACTTTCTCCGGTCCTGTTCAATCTATATACATCAGACTTCCAATATGACTCGAAGTCCTGCCACGTGGAAAAGTTGCTGATGACACTGCTATTGTGGGCTGCATCAGGAGTGGGCAGGAGGAGGAGTACAGGAAGCTAATCAAAGACTTTGTTAAATGGTGTGACTCAAACCACTTATATCTTAACACCAGCAAAACTAAGGAGCTGGTGGTGGATTTTAGGAGGCCCAGGCCCCTCATGGACCCTGTAATCGTCAGAGGTGACTGTGTGCAGAGGGTGCAGACCTATAAATATTTGGGAGTGCAGGCTCATCAAATTAAATGATTCAGCAACAGGGGATGCTTAAACCACTATGATTCTTCATGCCATTCTCAAGCCCAGATAAATTAACGTACAAGAGTGGAGGAAGATGCACACAGGTGGATTACATCCTATGCAGAAGAGTCAGTCTGAAGGAGATTAAAGACTGCAGAGCAGTGGCAGGGGAAAGTGTAGTTAAACAGCATAGGATGGTGGTCTGTATGATGACGTTGGAGATCAAGAAGAGGAAGAGAGTAAGGCAAAGCCAAGGATCAAATAATGAAAGTTGAAAAAGGAAGACTGCAAGGTTAAATTTAGGGAGGAGGTGAGACAAGTGGGTGGCAGTGAATTACCAGGCAGTTGGGAAATTACAGCAGAAGTTGTAAGGATGACAGCAAGAAGGATACTTGGCGTGACATCTGAACAGAGGAAGGAGGAAAAGGAAACTTTGTGGTTGAATGGGGAAGAATAGGAGAATATACAGAGGGAGTGGATGGCGAAGAAGAAGTGAGATCATCAGAGAAACTCAGAAAGTAAACAAGAGCACAAGGAGATAAGGCATAAGGTAAAGAGAGAGGTGGCGAAGGTTAAAGAAAAGGCGTATGATGAGTTGTATGAGAGGCGGGACACTAAGGAGGGAGAAAAGGACCTGTGGGCTAAACAGAGGGGACAAGCTGGGAAAGATGTGCCGTGTGTTAGGGTGTTTAAGAATACAGATGGAAATGTAAAGGAGGGTTTGTTGAGAAGAAGAAAAGAGTACTTTGAGAAGCCGATGAATGAAGAGAATCAGAGAGAGAGAAGGTTGGATGATGTGGAGATTGTGAATCAGGAAGTGCAACGGATCAGCAAGGAGGACGTAAGGACAGAGATGAACAGGATGATGAATGGAAAGGCCAGATGACATACCTGTGGAAGCATGGAGGTGTTTAGGAGAGATGGCAGTGAAGTTTTTAACCAGATTGTTTAATGGAATCTTGGAAAGTGAGAGGATGCCTGAGGAGAGGAGATGAAGTGTACTGGTGCCGATATTTAAGAATAAGGAAGATGTGCAGGACAGTAATAACTACATGGGGATAAAATTGATGAGCCACAGCATGAAGTTATGGGAAAGAGTAGTGGAAGCTCAGTTAAGAAGTGAGGTGATGATTTGTGAGCAGCAGTATGTTTTCATGACAAGAAAGAGCAGCACAGGTGCAATGTTTGCTCTGAGGATGTTGATGGAGAAGTTTACAGAAGGTCAGAAGGAGTAGCATTGTGTCTTTGTGGACCTGGAGAAAGCATATGACAGGGTGCCTAGAGAGGAGCTGTGGTATTGTATGAGGAAATCAGGGTTGGCAGAGAAGTACGTAAGAGTTGTACAGGATATGTACGAGGGAAGTGTGGCAGTGGTGAGCTCTGCGGTTGCAGTGACGGACACATTCTTGTTGGAGGTGAGATTACATCAGAGACTGGCTCTGACCCCTTTCTTATTGTCAATGGTGATGGACAGGTTGACAGATGAGATTAGACAGGAGTCCCCATGAACTATGATGTTTGCTGATGACATTGTGATCTGTAGTGAGAGTAGGGAGCAGGTTGAGGAGACCCTGGAGAGGTGGAGATGTGCCCTAGAGAGGGGAGGAATGAAGGTCAGTAGGAACAAGACAGAATACATGTGTGTAAATGAGAAGGGAGGTCAGAGGAATGGTGAGGATGCAAGGAATAGAGTTGGTGAAAGTGGTTGAGTTTAAATACTTGGGATCAACAGTACAGAGTAACAAGGATTTTGGAAGAGAAGTGAAGAAGAGAGTGCAGGCAGGGTGGAATGGGTGGAGAAGAGTGTCAGGAGTGATTTGTGACAGACGGGTATAAGCAAAAGTGAAGGGGAAGGTCTACAGGACAGTAGTGAGACCAGCTATGTTATATGGGCTGGAGACGGTGGCACGACCAGAAAGCAGGAGACAGAGCTGGAAGTGGTAGAGTTAAAGATGCTAAGATTTGCATTGGATGTGATGAGGATGGATAGGATTAGAAATGAGGACATTAGAGGGTCAACTTAAGTTAGTCAATTGGGAGGCAAATTCAGAGAGGCGAGATTGTGTTGGTTTGGACATGTGCAGAGGAGAGATGCTGGGTATATTGGGAGAAGGATGCAAAGGATAGAGCTGCCAGGGAAGAGGAAAAGAGGAAGGCCTAAGAGACGGTTTATGGATGTGGTGAGAGAGGACATGCAGGTGATGGGTGTAACAGAGCAAGATGATGAGGACAGGAAGAGATGGAAGAAGATGATCTGCTGTTGAAACCCTTACCGGGAGCAGCTGAAAGAAGAAGAAGAAGAAGGTGTGTGTGTGTGTGTATGTCTCATACTGTGTGTTTAAGTATTAGATAGAACACGGAATTTGCAACCTAAAAATAGCAAAAGGCCTTTTTTTAATATCAGTTTTTTATTATTACAAATTTAAGCAACACAAACAAGTGTTTTCAAATAACAAGAGGAATTCACTTTTGACCAAATGCCAACCTTTTAACATTGGATTGAACATCTCAATACCCAACAATTCCAAAGCACAAATAACCCTTCGAAGCTTAAGACCCTCCTGCTCTGCTCATTAAAGAGATAATAGTTAGAGGAGGAAAAAATGGGAGTGAGGCAGAAGCGGCTTTTATCAACACATAAACTGATTCAGAGGATCTGAAGAAAGATGACTGTAAACACGAATCACTACTTATAAGAGACCACCAGGGCTAACGATAAGAGAAAACAAAGGGGAAGACATCTTAAAGTGTCAGTCAGCTCCTGAAATGTTCACAGTCAGAAGTCATTAAAGTGCACCGGAGACACCAAGCAGGGTTTGTAGAAAGGTGACTCCATATCAGGACAAATCAGTGAAGTGACCGAACATCAGAAATCAAATGCCAATGATCTTTTGTGACATCTTGGTATGAAATGAAGACCTCTTTAACCAGAATGCTAAGTGTGAGAGACCTTACAAAAATGTCTTAGGGGGCAAACAAGATCATCATCTAGTGCCATTAGACTAAATCCATCTCATTTTCTTTGCCCAAATCCATCTTCTAGCGCATTTTTTTTGGTTTCCCTGTGAGAATCTGTGGTCCCTCTCTCCTTCAAATGGCAAATGCTTAATCCTGTGCCCAATAAAGACTAGATAGTCTATATGACTCCACACTGGTGGCACTCAGTTGTGATGAAATGCTCTGCCAGACTGGTGCTGGGACACATTAAATAGGTTGATTAGTAACACTAAACTGGCCCCTAATAAGTGTGTGTGTGTGTGTGTGTGTGTTTTATACCTTGTGTTGGACTGGCATCCTGTCCAGGGTTTGTTCTTGCTTTGCACCCTACAATTGCTTGGATAGCCTTCAGCCCCCCATGACCTGTTCAAGATTAAATTGTCTTAGAAAATATACCACTACCAAAGGGTTTAATATATTTAAACATTTTTCAACATATTCATCCTTCACAATTTTGTCCGAGTGCTGAAGTATTGCTTCCCTGACCTCTGCAGAGACTCATCAAGTTCAGATCTCCTAATGTTGAGTTCATGACTTATGAAATCGAGATTTAGCTGACTAAGTCTCACTTGATTTGGCCTTTTCTTACACTCGAGGTTCAGGTGGTCCTTCTAAATCAAAGTGTTTCTTGTTAACTCAAAATGGATGGAGACAATTAAGTTATGATGCCCTGATAAATGATCAAGGAGAACATCGATAAGGCTGAGAAAGACACAGAGGAGAATGTGACATCAACAGAGGGAGCGTCTGTGACTTGGACTGTGGAGCTGAAGGGATGGACTGTGTGGTGTTTTACACAGTGAGACGCGAGTTACAGACCATCCTGATTTGCGTTTTATTTATCTGATGTGAAGTAGAAGACAAACAGCAGAGCAGCTGAACAAGAAGTCATGTTTGAGTTTTATGAACGGCACAACTCTGTAGGAACACAACAAAAAAACAAGAGAGGCTTACATGGAAATCTGCAGCAGGCTGATGACATTAAAAAGGACATTACAGTCCTGAAGCTGTGCTTTACCTAATAAAATGTTATTATTCAAATCATGCAAATTATAATGTTCCTTTGGAATTGCCCTACTTGATTGTAAATTGGTTAATTGACATCAGAATTAAAGCAATTCAGTGTCCAGCAAGTAATGTGACACGCCCTGGCAGCAAAGGAAGGGCATTCAAGAGCTGACCTCAGACATTTAGAGACAAACATTAATTGTATGTTCAGCAAACTAAATGACCCCTGCAGCTTCTGACACTGGTGACAGACCCCCAATTTTAACACTCGCTGGAGATGAGAGGTTTGATCAGAATGACTGATGACACAAAAAAGCCAGGCACACTCATCAGGGTCAATTAAAGGTCTAACCTGATGCTGTGAAGTGACTTCAAATATACACTGTCAGTCTCTACGTGGGCCTGGTGGTCCTGTCATTTATATATGAGGGCTCTCTGTTGCACATGTGATGTTTGGAATGTCTAAAGTACATGATTGAATTTTTCTGATAATACTTTATGTAAGGACACATAGATCTGACATTCAAGATGCATCTCCTTTGATTGCACAAATGTCATAACAGCCAGTAAACTTCCTAAAATATGAAGAAGCTTCTTAAACCCAAAGCTCAATCTGTGACCCTCCCAGCACACTGATGCCCATCTAGATTGTCTTCATTGTTCCCTCTGTACAAACAGGCGGCAGACACCTAGAAGCTCAGACTACCAGCGCAGTGCTCAAGTGTTTGAGGCCGTGAGGTGACCTGATGATAACTTCATGTCATGTTTGGTTTTTTCAAAGCCAGAATTCTGATGGAGAGTCGTCAAGAAATGCCAAGGCCTCTGTGCTCTCCTTTACCAGTCTTGGGACTGCTGGAGTCAAAGCCCAACGTACAATCTGAGCTCCTCATCCACTGGGCTGAGCCACCATGGCTGATCCTACAGGACTGTTGACAACAGGCAGACATTTTATGAATTCAGACAAACATCAGACATCTGTGTGCATTCATCAGGACAAGAGGCAGAACATAACTGACAGTTTTTATAAGGGGGGCATCTGTTTTACTGTCAGATATGGAATTAAAAATAAAACATTTAGTTTCTGTATGATTTTAAAAATGATAAATAGAACAATACTGCGGTGGGCTGGCGCCCTACCCAGGGTTTGTTTCGTGACTTGTGCCCTGTGTTGGCTGGGATTGGCTCCAGCAGACCCCCGTGACCCTGTAGTTAGGATAATAGCGGGTTGGATAATGGATGGATGGATGGATAAATAGAACAATATGAACTATTAAAAAGAAAAGAATGAATGGAGTTAATGATTGAACTGGACAATGCAGTCTGTTTAATATGTATATGCAGTTCTTGACGTATTTTACCGTTTATTATTAGACAATTGTTAGAGAATATGGTAGCAATAGTAAAAATGAATATTGAAATGTGTTTTAGTTATCTTCCTTTCTTTCACGTAAGGTTGTAAAATCATTAAAAGCATTTTCTGGACAATGACTGCAGCATAAAACTATAAGTTAATAATGGTTTCATTTTCTGGAACGTTTAACCTCTGCAATAGCAGCTCATTTTAAAGCCAGAAAGACAAAATGTTAGCAGCTGCAGAAGACAGACTTAAAAAGAAAAATAAAAACTGTCTATTGTCAGAAGGAACATTAAGATTTAGAGAAAAGTCCAAACTTTAAACATCAGAATGGTCATTTAACAGCGAGATGCTCGACCTTCCCATGTGCTCACATGGTCTGTCAGACGACTTTGGACAAAGAGGGGCTGGGGGTGTTCACCTGGGCCATGACAAGCTGTAAAAAACGTCAGAAGCTTCAAAGAGAAGCAGGACGAAGGAAGAGCGAGCAGCAGAAGATCCATGTTGAGAGACGACTGAGACGTTTGAGCTCAGAATGAAAACACACATCATGTCAGCCAGCATCGTCCATGACAGCTGATGAAACCTGCAGGTATTATGGGGATTTGTCACGTCCATTTGCTTTTTCTTCTACTTTTGGCACATTTAATCATTTTATGGCTGTTACACCTATAAAGAGTGAATTAAAGATCATACCTGCTCCCCTTGCTTGTATTAGTACTTGTTATCTCCTGCTGCCGGGGTATTTAAGAAAATAGGAGACGTCCTCTAACAGGGAAAGTGAAGCACAGCAGCAGATAATTCTGAGAGAAGAGCGGGCCGTAGTCTGAGGTGCAAGTGCTCTGAGACTGTGGACTGTGTCTTCTGTCAGGTCAGGTGAGTGTGAGGATAAGAAAACTGGATCTGAGGTGGAGGACACGTGTGTGGAAGTCTATGTAACAAAGAATATGGGTGTGGATATAAATGTGTCCATGTTTTGGGACAAAGACAACCTAAAACCGTTCCACTGTTAAATATTTAGCACTGTAAGTAGGGTTTCTAATTCAGGAAGCAGATCATTAGAATTGTAGACGCAATGAAGTCCAAGGCCATAGTGAAACCAACTCTCTAATAGTAAGTGTATGACGCAAGCAAGGGTGGCTAAGAAGGAAAATCCTAGTGGCTTCACTTACTGACCTGAAGCAGTGAAGTGGACGCCTGTTGTACAGATGCTTGAATAATAAATGAAGAGGAACCGAGTGGAAAGGTAAGAAAAGGGAATGAAAAAACAACAAATGAGATCAGGGCAGTGACTGAGGCAGTAAATGAAGTGTAAAGTGATAATGTTGTTGGTGTGTGAGTGATGAAAGTCAATGTTTGGAGGTGGGAACACCTGACAGGAAACACGTAAAGTACTGACATGTAGGAAAGCCACAGCTAAGACTAATAGCAGACTAGGATCAGGAGAAAGGAAGCAGAATCTGTGCGCAGTAAAAGTCAGGGCAGTGCTGACTGGGACCCCAACATGAGGACAGGTGACATACGTGACACAGATGAGTGTCCACTGGCCATTAACAGTATCCCTCAGTAACAGAATGTTGTAAGGAACCTCGTCTTGTAGTGTTGTAATCTCCTGTGAGGCCTGCAGAGGCAGGAAGCCTGCGATTTGAGGCTTTGGAGTTGCTGTCTGCTTCACAGACAAGAAGATTGTTGTTGATGGCTTTGGAGCAGAAACATCAGCAAAGAAATGCAGAGTTGTAGGATCTAACAGGAAAAAATGCCAAACGTAGGGAAAGAATGTTTACCATCACATGAGAAAAAGAAATGTGAGAAACTAACAGTATGAATAACGACAGCGAAGACGGACACTAAAGAGTGCAAAGAGTGAGTGTTAAAGTTTCAGTTTTAAAAGTGAGTTCTTGGGATCTGTGAAGGAAACTGTAGCCCTGTAATGTATTCTTTGAGCTGACAGCGAGTTCACAGTCGCCAGAAAGGAAGAAAGCCGCAGATCTTACAAGGCCCTCAATAGAACATTTAATAACAGCTCAGAATTTAAGAGACAGTGATGTGAGTGACCTGCAGGCTGTTCTGGAAAGGTAATCATAAGAAGATAAGAACATAAGAAATCTGACAAACCAGAGGAGACCATTCAGTCCATAAGGCCTGTTTGTCTAGCTCATACCTAAGCTCTCCCAATATCTCATCCTGATTCCTCTTAAAGGTTCTCAAGGTTTCTGCTTCAACTCCATGTCTTGGTAGTTTGCTCCCGAGTCCCACAACTCTTTGTGTAAAGAAGAGCTTCATGCTTCAGTTTTAAATGCACTTCTTCTTAATGTCCACTGATGTCCTCCAGTTTGTGATTCTCTCTTAAGCTGACAGCATGGCGCTGGATCTCGTTTATCAAAACCTTTGAGGATTTTAAATACCTGGATGAGGTCCCCACTCAGTCATCTCTGCTCAGACTAAACACATTTGATTCTCAGTCTCTCACAGTAGGACATGTTCTTCAGTCCCATGATGCACTGGGCTGCTCTTCTTTGCACAGGTTCAAGTGCTGCTATGTCTTTCTTGTCAGATTGCTGTTAGCTGTTCACTTTAAAATGCAATCTGAAGAAAATACATTTTTATAAGCAAAATATTCCAGAGAATATGGGGTTCTGGTACACTGGAACATTTCTGGGTGGTTACTTTACATTATAATGTTTCTAGAACTTCCAATTTTCCTCTTCTCCGCCAGTTTCTCCTCTTCATCATTCTTTGTGGAAGTCGATGTTGTTGATGATGCTTCTCCATACAATTTGTTCCTGCATCTCCTCACCAGTCAAGCCCTTTTTCATTCAGATTTTCTTTTACTTTGTCCATCCTCATGTTTTGCTCTCCTCACTTTCTCTTCCCTGCACTTCCATTCCCATCACTCTTTTTGCTACTTATTCATTCATTGTGTGTCCTCATCACATGTCCATACCACTTCATCCTACTTTCCTCTACTTTCTTAGATATCTTTCTTACTTTTGTGTTACCTCTGAGTGTTTAATTTCTTATTCTGTCTTTTTTGTAACTCCACACATCCATCTCAGTGTTCTCATTTGTGTCACATCAAACTTCTTCTCCTGCTTTACTGCCCATGTCTCAGCTCCATATATCATTGCTGGTCTTACCATCATCTCACAAGCCTGATCTTGAACCTTCATCTTAATTCTTTCATCACACAAAACTCCTGATTACTTCTTCTGATTGTTCATCCACACTGCACTTTGAGGGTTTTCTTCATCTAATTCTCCAACTTAGGCTTATGCTTATACCCCAAATATTTAAATGTCTCCACTCTTTTTAGTCACTCTCACTGCTGGCTAACTCTGATTCCTGATCATCACTAAACCTCACATATTCTGTCTTCTTTCTATTTATCTTTAACCTTCTAGCTTCCAAACATAATATTTCTAGAACACAGTGGTTATTTAATTTGATGTACTTCAACATTATTTTGTTTTGAATATGGAGGCTGGCATGTTATGATTCCTCTCACTCTATTGCCATGGTATGGGGTTTTGGACGTCTCAGCACATCAGCATGAACTCTTAAATCCCGGTGTGATGGTTCACTTTGTATCTCTGATCTGGATACAAATGGCAGTCTAAGCAAACACTTAAAGAATTGATCACTAGGGTGGGATTTACTGTTAAAAGCCTGTCTAGTAATGAAGGCAAACACAGTCAGAGTTAAGTCATGGGGGGATAAACAGGAAAGGTGACCGAGTTGATCATCAGAAGTGTGAGGAGTGTTACAAAGGATGATTTGTGAACACAGCTTCACGCCGGACAGATAAACAGATAAGCAGTGGACCAGGGGTATTTTACAGAAATAATATAGACGGGTAAAAGATTAAACTAGGCAGATTTAGTAAGAGGGGAGATCTTGCCTCACTTTAGACCTCCAAACATAATAAAGAGCGTGTAAAAGTTACAAGACAAGAAGCTGAACAGAGACACATTTTCTTTCAAGTCTTTCTTTTTTTTCTTAGCTGGTAGAGGGAGATTAAAAATCACTCATCTGCCTCTGCTTTGGTATCATTTTGACTTACAGGAAACAGAAATGTGAAGAACAGATGAAGTGCTTGATTTGAGGGGCTAAAAGAAATAAATATAGTTTAAATAAAATACCTGCCACCAGGCCAGCACCTACATAACACTTCAGGAAGTCGTTTGCGTTCTTTTAAAGGTTTGCCCCTCAGTCTGCCTTTCTTTTTTCTCTCTGTCTTGATTTTCAGCGTGTAACGCGCACTCCACCGCACTCTTAAAGCACCGCCACACTCACGGCATGCGCCTCACTGCAATCGCGTCCTACAGCCGGCAACAAGGGGTCATCTAAAAAATGAAGGTGAACTGATTTAAAAATTCAAATAACCAACTTGGCTAAACTTTTAATTCTCGAGATGTTGATAAAGTACAACAGCACTCAAAAATAAAAAGAAATCTGGGAAAGAGCAAAGTGAGTGCACTAAAAAATTTCACTTGTGTTTGGATGAGTAGTAATTTACACAAACTAAATAAGGAGAAAGCAGAAATTTCAGTAATTGGCAATAATGGATATAAAGAGGTTATTAGAAATAAACTTGATCCATTAGGATTAAAAGTCAAGATGGAGGCAAAGAATTTAGGGGTAACTGTTGACTCTGACCTGAATTTTAAATCACATATTAATCAGATTACTAGGACAGCATTTTTTCACTTAAGACATATAGCAAAAGTTAGACCCTTAAAATTGCAAGATGCTGAGAAAATAATTCACACTTTTGTTTTCAGTCAGCTAGATTTGTGTAATGCATTCCTTTCAGGATCACCCAGAAAAGACATCAATCAATTGCAATGAGTGCAGAATGGAGCTGCCAGAATCCTAAATAGGAAAAGAAAATCCAAGCACATCACCCCAGTTCTGATGTCACTACACTGGTTACCGGTGTCATTTAGAATTGACTTTAAAATACTGCTTATGGTTTACAAAGCCTTCAACAATTTGCTCCATCTTATATTTTGGAATGTCTTACACATTACACTCCAAATTGTAACCTTAGATCTTCAAATGAGTGTCTCCTTAGAATTCCAAGAGCTAAACTTTAAAGAAGTGGTGAAGTGGCCTTCTGCTGTTATGCACCTAAAATCTGGAATAGCCTGCCAATAGGAATTTACCAGGCTGATACAGTGGAGCACATTAAAAAACTGCTGACAACACATTACTCTAACATGGCTTTCTCAGTGCTTCATCTTAGTTTAATCCTGGTGTTCTGTATATTCAATTAATTATCATTGTTATTCATGGTGGCTTCAAAATCCGTACTAACCCCTACTTTCTCTGCTGTTCTTTTTCCATTTTTCTGTGGTGCTGATCTGCACCCCCACCACCAAATCAAAGCACCGTGGTGTCCCCACATTGATGGATTAAAGGCCAGAAGTCCACATGACCATCAAGTCAGTTCTTCCATGACAGCCCTAAATACAAGGTGAGTGACTGAGGACATTTATGTTAGGTAGAATACCTTGAGGGAGCTGGGTGGTCTCGTGGCCTCAAAACCCCTACCGATTTTCTTTTTCTTTTTTTTTTCTGTCCTCCCTGGCCATCGGACCTTACTTTTATTCTATGTTAATTAGTGTTCCCTTATTTTAATTCTTATTTATTTTGTCTTTTTTTTCTCTTTCTTCATCATGTCAGCACTTTGAGCTACATATTTTGTATGAAAATGTGCTATAGAAATAATGTTGTTGTTGTATTAACAGAGAACGAGCATTTTGATTGAGATGACAAAAGCAAATGAGAAATTCAAAAACAGCAGACAATTGTACACAATCAGTTGCATGGATGTACCAAGCATTTGCTATTTGTTTAAAACAATGAGAATTTGCTGTTATGATGTGCACAACTAATAAGTAGATATGGAGTTTGAACAACTAGTTCTGAAAATTTCAATTCTGATCTGAGGAATGCACCAAAGCGATTGAGAAAAAGTGTAATATGGAGCGTAGCCACTAGAGGGAGACGTTTGGCCGCAGGAGGATCTGCTCACATCTCCGCTCTGAAAGTCAAGTAACTGATCGTTTTACGTTCTTCTGCTCTTATTAAAGTTAAAATTATTTTAGGTTAGACATTGTTGTGTTAATTATTGTGTTTATGTTTTATTCTTAGTTATTTTATAAATCCATGTGTACCTTTTTCTCCACTTTCAAATCTTCTTTCTCCTCAGACGTTTTATTTTTCACTAGCAGAGTACCCGGCGTTGCCCGGTCTTTTCAAATCAAAATGTTATGGGAGAGAGTATACTGCATTTCATATCTTTCTTACATTGCAAGGCCCATTTTTATGCATTTTTCTTTTGAGGAACCGTGGACATAGAAAGTTAACTAAAATGATAAAATTAACTGATATGAAAAAGATCATAATGGTTGTGAGTGTCAAAAGAGGAAGATATTATTAAAAAGCAGAGGAAAATCATTCCCTGATTTAAAAAATAATATTTTTTAGAGAGAGAATGAATTCAGGTAACATATTATTGCAATACTTGTTTGTAAACTACATTCTTAGTTCAGTTTCCAGGTGCAAAATAAACACATTTTCAGCGAACCTACCCTTGAATATGCAACATAAAGTTGCCCATGTGAAAAACATGATGATCTTAAATCAACTCCGCAGTACCAAATAGACTTCCTCTGCGACTTGTTGATCATTGGGAGTTGTAGTCTCTTAAAAGTAAATGGGAGATCTGTCGAAATAAGACGTATCCGAGGAATGAAAACTGTTTCGATTTTTCCCTTCCATGTCAAGTTGATAGCTTCTATCACATTGGACAACATTCTGTTTACATTTCAAAATCGCTCGAGCCATTTGTAAAGTAGCCTCTCTTTTTTTCCGGGTCCTGTCCTGAAAAGTATGTATGGCAATTATCATCAAAATCGCCCCAGCTATTTAGAAGTTTTTTAGGTACATACACATATATATATATATATATATATATATATATATATATATATATATATATATATATATATATATATATATATATATATATATAATATTTTGTTTCTCATTGGCTGAGCTTTCAAAGTAGCGACTTCCTTTAAATATCTGACATGCTAATATCTGAGGTATTTCTGACCATTCTTCATACAAAATCTCCAGATCAGTTCAATTTGATGGCTGCTGAGCATGGACAGCCTGCTTCAAATCATCCCACAGATTTTCAATGTTCATATTCAAGTCAGGGGACTGTGACGGCCATTTCAGAACATTGTACTTCTCCCTCAGCATGAATGCCTTTGTAGATTTCCAACTGTGTTTTGGGTCATTGTCTTGTTGGAATATCCAACCCTGCATAACTTTACATTGTGACTGATGCTTGAACATTATCCTGAAAATTTGTCGATATTGGGTTGAATTCATCCAACCTCGACTTTAACAAGGGCCCCTGTCCCTGAACTAGCCACACAGCCCAACAGCATGATGAAACCTCCACCAAATCTGAGAGTAGGTAGCAGATGTTTTTCATGGAATGCGTGTTCTTCTTCCGACATGCCAAGCGCTTTTGTTATGACGAAAAACTAAATTAACCCCCAAATTTTTTCAAGATTTTCTTTGAAATTTAATTTTACAATTAAAACCCTCATAAAAACTTTGTCAGGCTGAGGGACTCGTGGGGTTTCTGAAATAAAACATATGCTGTTATCTTTTTGGTTTAAAAAAATTTTTATGCAAGGCCCGGGTTCCAAATTTTTTGATTCATCATCCACTTAACTTTTTAAAACTATATTTTAATAACTAACTTAAACCTTCCCTTTTAAACCATAGTAAAATTTTGTTTCAGAACTCTGGGATCTCTTTGAGGATTTCCCCTGCCTGTCTTTTCATTTTTCGAAAGCAAAGGAAGGAAGCCCAATTGCTGACCTCCTTAAATTCCTTTACCACTCTGATTCACTCTTATTCAGGCCAGGCAACACTTCCCTCCAACCAAATTTGTTTAAGTAATAGCTTTTTCAGTACAGGACAAAAAGCCCAATAAAGGGGACCAATTTTTAAGCCAGTTTTTCCAAAATTTTATTTTTTTTTAACTAAAAATATACGGCCTTCCCCTTTAATCTGTTGGTTCAGAAAATCCCGATGGGTGTCTTGTGAAAAAACATAATGCGATCTACCCTTTGCTGGTAAATCTAACAGCGAGAGGGGTTCCCAAAATTTCTTTATCACTTACAAATCAAGAATCCTTTTATCCAAAATTTTAATAATTATACGTGGTCCCGTCTTTAAAGATGATTCAGAAAGTATTAAAAATAAACAAGAAATTCAATAGTCTGTAAGAGGACAGTTCCATGGCTTGGTGTTTTCAAAATTTTATTTTTTTTTTCTATTCCTTGCTTGTGTGGTGGCCCTATTTTAGTGGAAAAAAAGAACATACCCCCGGCCAAGGGAAAAAACAACACTCATCAAGGTTTTATAAAAAAATCAGTTTTAAAAGGGGCGGGATGTTAAAAAAAAGGGGTGGAATTGGCCAATTATTTAATAAAAGCAACAGGTGGCAGTTGCTGCTTGACTGCCATGTGAAATTCCAAGTTCTTTTCCTCAATATTTTAATGGATGTAACATGCTACAAACGACATCACCTTAAGTCTGATGTTATTAAGCGCAGGTACGAATCTTTAACTCAACGTTTCTTCCATCACTTCCCAGATTCTGCAGCCTGGCATCAAGGTGGAAGGAAACTCATTTCCTTTCTGAAGGGAAAAAAAAAGTGAAAGGGAAACAAGAAAAAACAAATTTAAAATTTGAATATGTACGTTTGAAAAAGGGCCGACATCCGTTTAAAGGGAGTGCTCCATTTAGAACATATATTTTGTAACAATGGGGGGCCCGTCGTCCTTTGGGAAACAATGGGGACCCCAACATGTTTAGTTTGAAGTATCAGAAACAAATAACGGAAGGAAAGAATGAAACAGAATAGGGATCAGGGGGTTTATTTTTGAAAAAAAATTCCCGGGTTTTTATGAATGTAAGGATTTTGGGGGAAATTAAAGAGGGGACAACTGTTTACAAAGTGCCTTTAATAAATCCACAGTATTGGGGTCCCCCCAAAAAAGGTCCTCCTTGTGTTTTAGTTTTATTGAAAATTAAATTTACTTATGCACTTTTTCTGTCCAAAAAGAAAGAACCCCTTTTATTATTTAAACCAACACCATTGAGCTGATGGGGCACCCTGATTTGGTTCCGTTAATTTCCGTGTCGTGCCCCACCCTGTCCTCACACACTCACAACTCTTTCTCCTTCTTCTTCAGATTCCTGTTATCAAGACATTAACCTGCGGGGCAGACACTACCACTTTCCCCGAAAAAGCATTTAAAGTGAAACGAGGGGCAAGGTTGAACATCCGATTTTCTACACACTTTTTCTCTTTTTTGTCCACCTTCAGAAGGCCTTGGGTGGGAAAACGCTCACGGGAGTGGAGTGCATAGACAATTTGGGGGAGGACTTGAGTCCCTGCATTTAAAAATTTTTCGCCCCAAAGCACACGAGTACCCTGGAAGGCTGACATATCCCTGAATTTTGGCAGTTTCCTTTACATTCAAAGGGATGGGGTTCCCAAAAACGGGCCTAATTTAGTTGCCCCCTTTAAGCCAAATAAGGGGGTAGAAACTCGAAGGTCCCGCTGGTCAGCCCCATTATAGCATTTCCAAAATGAAAACCCCCTTGACCCGGTTAAACCCCTTACGACCTTCTATAAAAAGGGGTTTCTTGATTCGATCTGCGTAAAATGTGTCACGCCTCACACCAGGACCTTGACCCGACCCCAAGTACTTGAGGCCCCAACTCAGGCCCGTGTTCAGAGCTGGAGAAAAACTTAAAGGGGGGTGAAAGGAAATTAATTTGGGAACAGAGAAGAGGGCCTCCTTAAAAAATTTGGGTTTTTAAAAAGCCAATCAGGAATAGAGTCATAGGAAGAAAACCCCCTCAAACTACTACCAGGTAACCAGTAGGGGAGACATTCACAGTCTGAGCCACAACTGCCTGAACATCAAAAAACGGAGGTTAAAAGTCAACGAAAAAAGCTGAAAAGAGGATTGCTGAGGAAACACACTGAACAGGAAATGAAGGACCCATAAACAAACATATAGTAATATGGAGGGGACAAACATTGTATTACCGAAATTGTTTAAAGAATTTTGCCCCTTCATTGGTCAATTTTACGGGGGCCCCACTTGAAAATGGGGGAAACTGTGAAATTTGAATAAAAAGTGTCAAGCCAGTAAAGTAGACATATTGGAGTTCTGTTTTAATTAATCACTTTAAAGTAAATTTGGAAAAACTAAGTTAACCTCTTCCCTTTTTCATAAATTTGCACTAACTGGTTTCCTGAAATGGCTATAACTCAAAACTTTTTCAGTGTGCTTGAACACTTGACATTTTTGGGGACAAATGTGTAATTTGGCCTTTTCAAAAAGACTGTTCATTTAACGCCCCCCTTCCCTGTCCCAAAAGAAAGGAAACGGAAAAAAGTCCTTTTAAAGCAAAGGAGTCCCTGGAAATGGCCCGCCCACCATGTTACAGCCCGAGGTTGGAAAATTTACAAATGAATAATGGGTTAGTCGGGCTCTGGCCACCAATTAACGACTGAAGCGAGTGAAAAAGGTCCACCTTTGGGTATAAGATTGCAAGATAAAGTTGAGTTGTCACACCTCAAAAGGAAAAGCACCTTGACAACCCTAAGAAGCTTCCTTCGTAGCCCCCAAACTCATGTTTACTGGGAAAAATGGAAGCTTCAAAAACCAAGAGAAAAACCCTAACCCTGGGAAATAGAAATTAAATTTAATAAAAAAAATTTTTAAAAATGAAAATAATAAAAACTTCAGGCATTTTGGACCGCCCAGCATGTGAAAATTTGGGGAGATCATTTAACCCACTAAATGGTACACCTCCCTGGGGAATTTTGAATTGAAAAAAATGTTCATTTTAAGTGGGGTTGAAAAGATTTTCAATTTTTAAAGTCTTCAAGGGGAAAAAGAAAACTTAAAGGGCTAATTGCTTTAAGAAAACAAAACCCCATAGAACAGAAGAAACTAAGGTACCCAAAAACAAAAAACAATATTAAACATTAACAACAAGGTTTTGAATAAACATTGTAAGGTCCCGATCATGATTAAAAAAATGATTAAACAAAGTTCCCCGACATGAGAAACAAAACGGGTTTTTCCTTCCAACCACTGAAACTTAGGATTTTGAAATTATTTTCATTTTGAAAATTATTGAAAAAATAGTGTTTATAGGTATTCAGACAAAATATATATTTTGGGGGCTCGAATAAAAAATTTTAAAAATAAAACTGAATTATGATACAAGCCTTTATAAAAAATTTTCACTCTTCCAAATTTTCTCACACCATAGCCTTTTAAACTGCAAGCTGGAAGCTTTTAAACCCCCAAGATCATGTTGCTTGAAGACATTTTTCTGAAATGTTCCACATTAAACATGATGTTTCCTACATTTAGCAATCATTTTCCACTAATCGCATTAAATTTCCCTTTTCAGCGCACCCTTTTAACAAACTGTTTCCCCTTTGGGTATTTTTTGAACCCCAATTTTTGCCCTTTTAAAACCTTAACTAGTTTTTGTTTGACATTTTTACCCGTAACAAAATTTAATTTAGGAATTTTTCCCCCATAACTGCCAGCGGGTTAGACCCTTTTCTTTTCTCTTTCCAGCTGCTTAAGTTGTGGTAAATCTCAGCAAAAGTAATAATGATTGGGGTGGGAATCCCAGCACAAGTTTAAGAATACGGATGCCAAAACATGTACCAAAACCCGGGAAAAGGGTTTAAAGCATGTAGACCTCTCAAAAGACCCAAGAACCAAAAAGGACCAATCAATGCTCCGAGAGGTTTACCTTTTAAAGGGCAATCACCCCCAAATACTACATTTTATATGACCACCCCAATAAGCTGTCAAAATTTAAAAAAATTAAAAATAATGTCAGCAAAATAAGTTTGAAAATTAAAATTTAAAATAAAATTTTAAAAATTTTAAAGATTTTAAAATTTAAAATTAAATAAAAATTGCAGTGTTCTTGTTTTACAAAGGGGGGTCTGCCTAGGTAAAGATTTTTAATTAAGGTATTAAATATTTCAGTGTTCTTACAAGCGTTTTGAGTGCGTTTTGTTGGTAATACAGAAAGGTTTTTAAAGTCTATTAATGGTTTTTTTGTGGTTGGGTATTTGGGGGAAAAAAAATTACTTCGGGTTTTCTTTAAGAAGAGAATTGCTCAAAATTTTTTTTAAGGGGTTGGTTCAGCTGCATCTTGTGTTAAAGAACAATGCATCGCATACGTACACAGAATAACAGTTTACCAATCATCATGAAAAAAACACTTTAATCTCCTAGCATTTAAAACAAAACGTTCCTTAGAAAATACAACTTCAATTAGATTAGCCATGTTAAATCAAACCGACCCAAAAACCAATAGTGGCCTATAAAAGAAAACAACATGGGTTTAACTCTGGGCCCCATAAACCAAAAGTGTTTTGAATACATCATGTATACATTTCAAAAATTTTAAATTTTTAGACGAAATCCAAATACATGATTCTAAGAAAGAAAAAAAATATGATTACCCAAGAATTAGATCAATACAAACAAAGCTTAAAGCACTTTGTACAAGGATTGAAAAAAGAAAAAGAATTTATTTAGTGTTCCCCACTTTAATGACTAACACCTTTTAAAACCTTGAATAAATTGCAGCCCCCTGGAGCCTATTTCAAACCCCCGGTGCACCTGGGGTTTTAGTAAACGAGAGCTGTTTTTTGACAAATGTGTGAAAATTGGGTTCCATTTTCAACATCTGTGATAAACCCCCTTTTTTTTGGCGTTTACAACCAAAGATTTCCTTTCCACTTGGTACCTAACTATATTTAAGTTCCCGTGTTTTCGACAGGCTGGGCTTTAAAATTTAATTTAAAGGAGTATATTTTCCCGGGGTGGTGGGCAATCATCTTAGAAACTTTTCCCTGCGGCTTATATACAGAAACACCGGAATTGGCTTATTAGTTCATGCATCTGATTTTTTGGCATTACCTGTAACATTTTAAATTTTTGGGTAGATAATTCCAACCATATGCCTAGCGGTCCCCAGAATCTCCTTTTCTTCAGTCCCTCTGAGAGGCAAAGCGAAATTGTATTATTCACGGAATAATAATAATACCACTGGAACGAATAATAAGTAGGACTGATTGAAAGGGAATTATAGTTTAGAAATGCTTACAAAAGTAAAAGCCCGGAAAAGTTTCAAAGGGGGTTTTCTTAGACTCTGGGTTCATGAATTTCCAAAACCCAGAATGGAAAGGCACTTCCAATCAATCTGCTCTCTGATGTCGTCTTTTTTTCCCCTTTTCCAATCCCTCAAAAGTAAACTACTACCCGGGGGTTTAATGTGCCACCTGGATATTTATTTCGTTTTCAATAATGATGATAATTCATTTTTTAAAAATAAAATGAGCTATGTTGAATATTTTTTACGTTTAAAAAATTTTAATTCCCTTTTCTGGTTTTTGAATAATTAAACATGGAATATGGGGTTCCCTTTGTGGCGCTCTTTTAAAAATATTTAAATGGAAAGGTGTTTAGACCTGAAGGTAGATTGTTGTCATTAAAAAAGTAAAAATTTTAAAAAATTTCAGTTTGCTTAACCGCTTTGAAGATCGGGCTGGATGCTTCAGATGGCTTAACCCGGCCTATTTAGTGATTGGTGGCATTGGGTATTTGGGAGAGATAAGGAAGGAATTTTTAGGTTGTTTTTGTTTAGACTTTTACTTTTCTTTCAATTAAATTTTTCCTTTTTAAGGTGTTTGTGTTAGTGATTTGTTTGGTTATGAAAATTTTCCCATTTTTGCTTTTCTTTTATTTTCAATCATCAAAAGGTAACCTTTAGTATTTTAAAATTTACATTATTTAAATACTAATTTTGTTATTATTTAAGTATTTACCCACCATGTTAAAAGGTCAGACTTTTTGTAGGAGTACTTTTAAAGATGCAAGTTTTGTCAGCTAAATTCATGTGCTTATTATAAAATGTTCCTATTCTCTGTATCCTTGTTTTTAAATTCAGAGTGTAATTTGTAAATTGTGCCTTTTTTTTTTTTTTTTTTTTTTTTTTTTTTTTTTTTTTTTTTTTTTTTTTTTTTTTTTTTTTTTTTTTTTTTTTTTTTTTTTTTTTTTTTTTTTTTTTTTTTTTTTTTTTTTTTTTTTTTTTTTTTTTTTTTTTTTTTTTTGTTTTTTTTTTTGTTTTTTTTTTTTTTTTTTTTTTTTTTTTTTTTGGGGGGGGGGGGGGGGGGGGGGGGGGGGGGGGGGGGGGGGGGGGGGGGGGGGGGGGGGGGGGGGGGGGGGGGGGGGGGGGGGGGGGGGGGGGGGGGGGGGGGGGGGGGGGGGGGGGGGGGGGGGGGGGGGGGGGGGGGGGGGGGGGGGGGGGGGGGGGGGGGCATTGACCTTTTCTTTTTTAATAATAATACCACTGGAACAAAGAATAATAAAAATAGGACTGATAGTAATGTCTGGATATATATAGTCTTTAGAAAATGCTTACAAAAAAGTAAAGATGGCAAGGATGAATGTTTCAGGTGGCTTGTGATCTTAGCACTCATAGTTGTTCATGATGATTTCTAATGATCAGATGGAAACGGCTGCACTTGCCATCGCTCTGTTCTCTTCTGATGTTTTCGTCCCTTCTTCTTCCTCCCTCTTTCCTATATTGCTCCTCAGATGAGGCATAATTTTTTTTATTTCTACCAGGGGGTTTTCAAGGTGTGTTTGTTAGATATTCTGATTGGCTGGTTGTCAATATGATGAATGAATTCACTGTCCGTTTTCCCAAACAATAAAACTTTTTTTGATGTTCCCTGAGGTGTTGCTATGTCTTCCTTTCCCAGGCTGTTAAATAAATAGATGTCCATCCTTTCTCAGGTTATGAAGTAATTGATAGCCTGAGCCACCAGCATGTGTTCCTTTCTTTGTCGGAACAGCTCTTTTAAAAGTGAGATAGGACTGGGAAGAAGACATGCTTTGATTTGTCCTGAATGTAGTTCATCTGTTGTCTTGTCTTGAACAAAATGTAATGGGAATATAAACCAAAATGTACAGATTTTGTACCCCAGAGCATTTGTATACTAGTCGGTCTGGATGCTGTGGCTGTGCAGCTCACCCAAGGCCTATTTTCAGTATGCGGTGGCATTGGCTTCTCTTGGTGCATCTCGTTCAGCATCTCTCTTCAAGGTTAGGATTTTGAGGTTATTTTCAGTTTGCTGTTTTATGATCTTTTGACTTTGCATTTTCGATATTCAAAGTTTTTACCTTTTTGAAGAGTGTATTGTGTTTATTTGTCTTGATGTGTTTGGTTATGAATTCTCCTCTATTTTTTAGCTTTTCTTTTTGATTTTTCAATACATTCCAAAAGTGTGAACCTTTATCACTTAATTTAATTTAAAACATTTAATAAATTTAATAACAATTTTTGGGGTTTTGTTATTTTGACTCAGGTGTTTTATGGTTATCCTCTCCCTTTCAGTGGTTTTGTAGGCCTCAGACCTTTCTTGTAGTAGTCAAACATTTTATGAAGTGTGTAGGCTAAAAACCTATAACATGCTGCTATTTTGGAGTTTTCCATCTCTGCTTCTGGAATTAGATCATTAGTTTTGTTCAAATGCTCTAAATGTTTTTTCCCAATTCAAACTCTTTCTCAACCATTTTGCTGTTTCTCTCTCTTTTATGTGTGGTTGCAACTAAGAGTGACTATATAATAAACCCAAGAAGACTGATAAACTGGAATATGAAAATGGGATTAGGCCTAGGAGGTCTTTACCCCATGTGTGTGCCATGGAGAGGCAACAGGAAACCTGGCTGCACAACGGCAGGTCCTCTCATCAACATGGAAGTTGGCAGGGGATGGATTAGCAGAAGCCAGAGATCAGGAGCAGCTCCATCCACTATACACTAGGGGGCAGTGGTTTGCTTAAGGCACCCCAGCTAGGACACTTGCAGGGGTTTATGAGAACTGGAGTCCAGTTGGGGTCCCTGGGTGCCTCAAGTGGGTGCTGATCCAGGGAGGACTGCCCTCATTCTCACACCACCCGGAAGTGCTTCTGACAGGTCAAGCCAAGTCCAGTATAAAAGGAGCCCACTGCCTTACCTCATGGAGTCAGGAGGCAGCAGACGACAGTCAACAGGAGGAGGAAGGAGAAAAAAGAGTTTCATTGTTTTGCACAATTATTGGTTGTGCTTCATTCTATAACATGTTTGGTGGATTATAAATCCATTATTTGAACCTGGGACTATGTTGGGCATTATTGGGTCTGGGGTTTGGGGCGCAGTGATTCCTCCTACTGGTTACACCTGATAATATAATTATGCATAATTTGATTTTAATGTCTAACATTAGAGCATCACATGATTTGTACAGTTCAAATTTACCCAGAGGTCCAGGTGAGATCTTCCAGGTTACAAACTCAAGCTTTATTTATAAACGTACAATCATTATGTGTGGCTATGAAACACAGACAATGTCTTTGTTTTGTTCAGCTCATTGCTGAAGGTGATGAGCTCACCATAGAAATCAGCTCTGCTGGCAGATAAGCCTTTTTGAGGAAGACCCTTCAACAATCGTACGTGAGTAAAAGTGTTATAAATAAACACAAAGAAAACTGAAAGGATTTTGGAGCAGTGCATTCACAGCCTGTACATCCTGCCGACTACTCCAGTCCCTTTGTATTGATGTAATCAGCCTGGAAGTGATTGTTGAGAGCGGCCAGTGGCATCTGATAGACTCAGAAAGATGTGCATGATGAGACATTATAAATCAAGGAGATAATCAAAGATGGACAATCAGACAAGTGGACAGATAAGTCACTATTTTTTGCATTTCATTTCTTTTTATTTTCAATTAAAGTACATTGCTTTAATTCTTCACTCTTGGAAATGACTGGTTGGGTTGATTCTTCTGGGCTAAAAGAGAAACAATTAATTTATCAAATTAATAGGAAAAGGGCACAGTCCTTGAAATTTTATTGGTGATTTTTTAGATCTAATGTGAGTTCAGTGACCAAATGAATTAATAGAGAGAGAGAAGGCCTTACTGCAGTGTGTGAACAAACAGCTGGTGAAGATGCAAGATACTTGTCCTTTAACAAAGACTCATCTTTGGTCATGCTAGATTTAAACATAACTTTTATTGAAATGCAATTAACAGGAACCAAAACGTGAGGACGAGTTTTTATGAATGGGGCATTCGCTCTGATTCACCTCCTGCCACACCTATGGGACCACAAAGGAGTTTATGTCTGCAGACAAGTGAATCGTCACCTCACTCAGAGAACCAAACCGGATCTATAGGTACATTGTAAGGATATAATATAAAAAATCAAAACCCATATGGAGGCTCAGGACGTCTCTGTCACTGCCTTCACATTATGAGTTCCCACACACAAACGCTTTATGGACTTTAGCTGTTCAGCCTCCCACACATTCTCATACTGTGTGTTAAACGTTTGAAGGTGGCACTGCATTTGCAACATGAAAATGACAAATGTCCTTTATTATTTATTTTTAACATTTATTTATTTCAAAACAAAACAAATTTTCTAATAACAAAAGGAATTCACTTTTGACAAAACACCAACCTTAAAACATTGGGTTGAACATCACAACAACCACCAAATCCAAAGCTCAAATAACCCTTCAAATCTTGAGACCCTCACACTTTGAGACCCCTGCAGTGGTGCTTTGTACCCTGGCACATGTGGATAACACAAGCTGCGATGTCAGGGTCCTGTTTACAGACCATAGCTCAACACTTAATACTGTGGGACAAGTCAATGTGACCACCGGACTCCTCACTTTAGGACTCACTGCAATTGGAGTCTGCCCACAGATGAATCGGAAGGTACTTAGAGTTGCAGTTCTCCCTACTTGTCTTTACACCTGTAAAATGTGGTGGGTGTACTGGGACATTCAAGTATTCTAAAAATTGTGTCTTTAAAATGTCCTTCATGTGAACTTCCTTCATTTATTTCATTATTTGTACTTGTATTGCATTAATTAAGAATTTCCTTGTACTATTCACACATGACAGTAAATTTAACTTTATTTGACATAATTAGGGTCATTTTAAACATCAGACATCTCTAAAATCACGTTAATCAGGCACATAAAGTTTAACAGAGAATTCATAATGAAATCCGATCATTCACTCCATCTTTCAGAGTCTGTACTTTACTATTCACAACACTGTCATCATATAATCACACCATGTTTGTGTTAAGCACAAATAGTTCAAAAGAGACACTTAAAGCTAAAAGAGCAGCTGCTCAGGGACCTCAAACCTCCAAAATATCCGACATAAACGCAGTGTTTGTGTTGTTTGTCGATTCATTGATGGCTACAGATACATAATCAGCCCTGCTGACCCCATCTATCACACGACTTTGGATTTTCTCTACCAATGCATGAACAAAACATGCAGTAAACTGTTTCATGTCTTCATAAACTTTATCCATTAATTTATCACTCGCTTTTTCCAGTAACTGCCTACAACAGACTCTTTGAGTTCCACCATTCAGTAAAGGCTTTATTATTCTTAGCCAATATTCATGTAACATGGAGGGAAGAGCTTGTTGCTCAGTGTTGCTGAGTCAGTGAATGGCTGGTTATTTTCCTGTCTTGACCACAACTCACTTCTAGATCTCGATTTTCCTGCACTGGGCCTACAACTGTGGTGGATAAAAGAAGATTTCTGCTCCAAAACTGAATGGACACGGAGCTCTGTGGACACAGTCGAGGACAGAGGATGTGCCCCCTGTTCTGTGTGCCATTGTGTGTACGGCACTGCACTCCGCTCCTCTGAGAACACGTCTGTGTTTTGTTGTCAGACGTCTGAACGGTTGATGTGCACAGACGCACAGGACACACAGACACAAAATCAGGAGGCACAGACTTGACTGTTTGTGTAAAATGACTGCTGACAAAATTTATGACACGCAGAATCTTGTGGCTACACAGACATGCAAAGTATAAAGATTCTCTACTATCTTAGTTTCAAAGGAGGAAAATGTTTCAGTTAGTTTTAATAATTAATTTCTACTTCGACTGAATAAATTGTGATGAGCCTCACACAAGCCAGTGCAATCAGAGAAACAACTGACAAACATTCATGAGCGCGCATTCTCCATTCTACTCACAGAGGTTCATCTACAGCTTTTAAGGTTCTGCCCCATTTGTTCCCCAAGATACAATTCTGAAAAGGAAGTCCGATGAGCCTTTAGTGACTGGAAAATAGATTTCAGATGACCTGCTGTTTAAAAGTAAGGACAATAAATTTACAAACAAGTAACAAACAAACAATAAAAAGCAAGAAAAAGAAAAGAAAATGGTTTTGTAAACATATGTCCTTACAAAGGTCAAACGTCAGAACTCACAGCCATTGGCAGAGAGCACAGGCACAGCAAAACCAGCAAGGCGGTGAATCTCATGGTGGGGCTGACACCAAAACTTCTGTTATGGTCAACAGCAAGACCTCCTTATATAGCAGATCAGTGTTATACTACATTTTTCTTTAATATTAATGTCACTGTCTCTATGCTCACTGGTATGGATTTATTCACATGTGCATGTTAAATTTGGCACACAGGGGCTCAGCAGTTAGAATTGCTAGCCAAGCATTGGATTAGATAGCCAAAGACAACTGGAGGATTGTATAGTCAGCTGAAACACAGAAGAGTACTTCTGTCCTCTGTCAGTACAAAGTCTTCTTTCCTTGTTGGGAGAAGGAGAACTGGCATGTAAGCACTATGATATTTCTGTATTTTATGGAGGAGGAGTTCAGCCCTTTCCTGCCCTTGTTTGGAGACTGAGAGGACCAGCAAGTTGAAGAAGAACAGTATAAAAGGCTTGGACAACAGCCAGACGCTTTGAAGTTCTGAAAAACCTCCCAGCGTGGGGGACGAGAAATGGCAGCCTGTCTTGATTCAGATTCCCACCTGGATAAAGTCTGTCCATATGCCTCCCGTCTGTAACCACGTTAACCGTCAGTAAATGTAAGCTAAAAAGATATTTTTTCTCATGTGATTCTTGTACCGCCGTAATCACGATGGGAGGGATATCGCCTTTTCTGGTATATTACTATATTGTTTATTTACTTAATATGCCGCAATTTTAAAAGAACACATTTCCAAGAGAGCTAATGCCTCTTCAGGAAACAATCAGTCAGGGTGGGACACGTCTACAGGGTGGGGATGAGGACAACTGGACAGGAAAGGCAATTCAAATCAGATCATTGGAAGAAGAACAAAAAGAAACTGCAGTTAAATGACAAACCATAAAGGTCAGGCCATTAACTCATATTAATTAACTTGTGTAATTATCGTGCTATTATTCTGTGCTGGAAATATTCTGCTGAAAAGTTAGCAATGTTAAACCTAAAAAGTTATCATTTTGGTCCACAATCACGAAAAAGAAAAATGAATTTAAAAGCAGCATCAGCACATGTTTCTAATGTGAAATTAAGAACTTGGTGTTGATTCTCTGCCCCTCACTTCATGTCTGTCTCTCTGTCAATCTGTCTGTCCAGGTGACACAACTCGGCTACCAGTGGACTCATCTTATTAATATTAGTTATGCTTGCTTGCCACAAACATTTGTCTGAAATGCTCAATTTACCATCAAATGGAGTAAACAGAGTGTGCTGTACACGTTTTTGAAACAGAAAAGCCTCCATTAAGAAAACATGGGACAATTTTGAAAACTGTCTGTCTTAAAACAAATATCCTGCGGAGGGGAGTGAGGTTTTATAGGGAGTCTTGGGAAAGTGACGTCATCCTCGGGGCCAGGACAGGAAGTGACGTGTTCAGAGTCGAGGCACCGGAACCTGGCGGGATTTCCCGGGAAAGGTCTGCAGGGAACTCAGAAAGAAAGTTAGTACACCCCGCCGCCCCCTGGTCGGGTGAGTCAGTATTATTCTCTAAGCCCATTAGCTGCATCCTATTCGCACATGTGTGACAACATATATATAAAAAAAACAAACGAGTAGATATGAGTTGCCTTTAAGGCTATCTCAATCCAAATACAAAATCTAGAAGGAATATCTAACGACCACAGCAGAGAGTAATCAAGAGATCAAATATCCAATCAATCAATTAATTAATAAAAAATACAGACTTCAAACAACTTTCATGCACCACTGCCTGTGATCATTTATGTTGTTTTTTTAATGACTTTAGACTTCAATAACCAGACGGGGGTCTCAGGACTGGTGATATCAGGATGGAATGGACTTCCATGTAAAGCAGCACTGAAAAACTACAAACATAACAGAAGTAACACAACGACAAGACAATCTAAACTACACCCAATCCCAAGCTGATGCACATCTGAAGATGGCAGCTACTGTTGTTTGTTTGCTGCTCTCCTGTCTGCTGTTTCTGTCTGTTAACTTTGCTCTTTGTCATTAAGTGAGGATGACTTACACTCGAGATCCTGTTCTAACTGATATGACTGGACTTTAATCAGCTTCAACTGAAGAAGGACACATACATGCAGAATTACCACTTGTGAGCCCTGAGGCTGGAATGAGGACTCTTGGCCAAGTAACGCACACCTTAAGCAGATGAGGGGGACACGTGCAGGTCCTGAGGGTCTCTTACTGGTCTGTTCTTATCTAATGTCAGATAAATGAGGAACACAGTCAACAGACTTCATCCTCTTCTCACAATTAAGGATTATTTTCTCTCTTCAGAATTTTGTTTTGTTGAAATGTGGCTTAATGCTTCTGCTCCACACTCGGGGTTCCTGCTTTGCAGTGCAGATAGAGATGCAGATCTTTGCAACAAGTCTAAAGGTGGCCATGTCTGTCTCTGTATTAATAAATCGTGCTGTAATGACGTTTCCATATTGTCAAAGCACTGCTTCAGCAATCTGGAATTATTTATGTTGTGGCGAAAAATTCATCATCAGAAGGCTTTTTACCTAAAAATAAAGGCTATTAGGACTTGAGATAGACAGACAGAGTTTTAAGGATTTATTGCAATAAATCAACACAAAAATAACAAGGACTCAACCCAATACGGCCAAATTAGATTGAGCGACGATTATTACAGTCATTGAAGCTTTTATAACAATTTCTTATCATTTTGGCTCATTCAATTATCTCATTCTGCACCTGGTTTTATTGTCCATTATTCCTCTTGGTGTCTGTTCGGCTTATTTTGATTGGTCTAAGACTGGGTGGATGGCTTCCTCTTACCATCTTTGGGCTTTACTTATGTAATTTCCTATCTTTTCTGACCTCGGTATAATGAGCTTGTTTGCTTACCTCCGCCGACTCCCTTTTACTCCCGTCCGACCAAATCTTGAGTTTCCATGGGAACCCTTATTATCTCCTTGTGGAAAATGTTTTCTTTCTATTCTGTTCCCATTTTTTCTAACTTACCAAGGCTTCTAATCCATATGTGGGTTTTCCTTTCTTAGGCTTTCCAAACTTTTTACTATAGTGACCTGAAGCTTAAGCTTTAATTAAAAAGAAGTATAGTATGTGCTTTCATTTGATCATTGCTTGCCATGCTTGATTTGTCTTAATTTCTACACTAAAGTTAATTGCTAATATATTCTTATAATATTTTTGCTAATGCCTGCATTTGCTAAGATTTTCTCTTCATGCATTACAGTGTGACATTGCTTGCAGCAAAGGCTTTTTGTTGCCTTTCTGCTGATTCATCAATCCAGCTGCTTTTAGAGAACTCTTCTCTATGTTATCTCTTCCTAGCCTTGAATCACAGGTGTCCTCAAACTCTTATCCTGTCCAAAACTGGTTTCGCTGCATCTATTAGCTATTCTTTTCTTTACTTTGGAAAATTTGCTGTAAGCCTATAAAAAAATGCAATATAACTGATTTTTTAGTTAACCATTTGCTTTACTATTCTAATTTATGCTTAATCTAATGTATTAGAAGCTTTTAATTACTTTCTGGGGTCGTATATGTTAATATGCTATCCTCTTATGCTAATAAAAAATTTTTCTTCCACATTTACTGTTACATGTAAGTCATTCTATTCACCTACAGACTTTTCTTCAATAATTCTCATTGGAGTTTACATCCCACCTGAGGTGAACATGAATGAAGCATAGCAGCAGATGGCAGATTACAATATAAGTTTGGAGAAGAGTCACCTGAACTCCCCGAAGAATGTGATGGTCGACTTTAATCACACAAATGTAACCATTGAACTTCACAGATACTAACAGCTAGTGAAGCGCCCTACCAGACAAGAGAAGACTTTGGACCGCAGCTACTGCACTCTAGAGGACTCATACCAGCTTGACCTCGTGCTCCTCTGGGTATTTCAGACCTTGTAATTCTACAGTTGGTACTCACTTATGAACAAAGGCTGAAATCAGCTAAACCAGGAAGAAAACCTGCACACTCTTGATATGCTAAGACAACTGAAACATGACAAGATGGATTGGCTTGGACTATTTGAGATGTTTGTAGAAATGCTTGTGAAAACATTCAGGAGCTGACAGACACAGAATCTTAAAGCAGATTTTGAGAAGAGATTTGAATTTCTAGCAAAACTCTTGTGATTTATAAGAATGAAGAGCGGTGGTTCATCAAAGAACTAAGGATTCTTCACCAAGTAAAAGAAACAGAACATAAAACTGGAGATTAGGATGCCTGCACACAGGCCAGGTATAGTCTTAACAATTCAATATGTTGTGCTAAATTGAAACCCAAAGTAAACTGGAGCTACAGTTCTCAGCACACAACAGCTGCTCAGTATGGTGAAGCCTTCAGTCTGTCACTGCCTCTCGTAGACGTCACCCTGCGCTCACTCACATCCTGACAAGCCTCACAGGTGTTAAAGCAGATCTGACTAACAAGATGCTGAGTATCAACAGTCCCTTTGCTCTTCCCACCCTGACGCTGCTCTGACGCCTGTCACTTCTTCACTAAAGCTTCACCACTCTTCTTTCTTTTCTGTCATTGACTGCGATGTCTAAAGGTGTTTACAAAACAGAACTGCACAAAGTCTGCCGGTCCTGACTCAGTCTCATCTACAACCATCAAACTGTTAAAGCCGCTTACTCCTCTCTTCACTGACATCTTTATATGTTCTCTTTTACAGTCTGCTGTTCCTGATTGCTTTAAATCTCCTGTTATTGTTCCAGTTCCTAAAAAAGGATAAAATAATCTGCCTGAACAATTACAGGCCTATTGTGATGGCATCAGTTCTAATGTAACTATCTGAATGGCTTGTTCTAACCCATCTACAATCTGCTACTGCTCCTCATCCTCACCTTCTCAGTTTGTGTAAAGAGCAAACAGACCTGCAGTTTATAATGTGTGTTGTTTAACTTCTGTTATTTGGATGTGATGCTGTTCTGTTATAAGCAGATCCAAAGCTGCCAAATTAAATTCCTGTTCATTTTAGTGAGTGATAGTGAGTCTGATTCTGATTCTTATTTTAAATAAAAGCAAGTGTTTGCTGCTGAGACTCTGTTCTTCAGGACACAGCCAACTTGATACACAGCAGACATGTTGAGCTGACAACAGTGTGCGACCCACCAGGAGTGAGAGTTTCCCACATCACCCAGAAAGCTGACTGGTGGTTAGTGAGGGCAGATGAAGACCCCATGGTGGCAGTTAATGGTGGAAACAATTCAGGTCAGTTCAGGTCAATTCTGTTAATTTTTAAATTTTGCTCTTCATTGCGTGTTGACTCACAGAGCTGAAGGAATCGCCCAGCTATAATGCAAATCACATCTGGAATGGCAAGAAAACTTCCAATTAAGTTAAACACAATGATTATCAATGCATTCAGAGCTTGTGACATTAAACATCAGGCCATTTGTCTTACAGAAAAACAATTTGAGGAACTTTAAAACAAACAAAATGCCAAAAACAAATAAATGACTTGTTTGTGAGATTCTTACTGTACCAGACAAATAAAAAAGCAACTTGATGAGAATTTAAAATGGTGGAACGAAGGCAGAGTCTGACAAGAGCTTTTCATTATTAAGTCAAAGGAAAGCCAAATCCTTCAACGATGAAAAGGAACACATTAAAAAAAAGGGACAAAACATTAGAGTTGGGATGAGCACAAACACTTAAAGAAAAATGTGAAGACCACCCAGCTATCCAAAAGAAGACATTCCTTACATCACAGTTCCTACGTCTTAATTTGATGTGCATTAGAAATAAAATTCATGAACCAGCTCAGGTCAGGTCAAATTAGAGAGCATGCAGCAGTACAGCACGTTGCAGTATCCACCACATGACAAAACACCTCAGGATCCTGGTTGGCAACCCCCCATGCAGACACGTGGTCCAGTCCCCACCTTCGGAAATGACCATCTATCTGCTTGCAGCCAGGTGTTATGTGGGCATCCCCTTGGCCTGGTCCACTCACTCGGGTCCTCAACAGTGAGGATCCTGCGAAGCCGGATCACCTTCAGGGAATCGTGCCACATGGCATTAGTGCTGTAACTGATGCTCCCTCACAATGCAGGTAATGTGCCAGGACTCTAGGTAGAACCACACACCCCTTTCCATCAACCTCATGAACCCCTATGATCACCTAAACTGTCTATTGACTTCATAGGAAGAGTCACTAGAGACATGAATGTCACCACCGAGGTAAGTAAACCTATCTTACGGGGTCGACACTCTCTCTGCAGACAGATACACTGTTGATGGCTGTGCCTAAGAGGTCATTTAAGGCCTGGCTCTTGGTTTTTATAAGGACACTCACAAGCCCAGACACTCTGACTCCTCACTCAGTCTCTCGAGAGCCCTGATCAGAGCCACTATTGATTTCCCCGCAACCTTGCCTAACATTCAGTCCATGGAAGCACTGAACAGATTAGGAGGAGAACACACACGAATTCCAGAATCAACTGGGAAAAACACAGAGCTTCTGTCTCCACTCTTCACAGCACTCACAATACCAGTGTACAGGCCCACCATGATATCCAGCAACTTCGGGGGGATCCGAAAGTAGTCGTTTTAGGAATATAAACAGACTGCTCTGGTCGCTGGTAGGTGAGCAACGGATCATGGATCCTATTGAGGATGACCCTAGCAAGGACCATATCCGGCACAGAGAGCAGTGTTAATCCCCTGTAATTTCCACAATCCTTTCCATATAGGAAGAACAAGTCCTGTTTTCCAGTCAGTCATGGGTCACTAGACTATAGATGCTGTGTCACTTGCTCACAGATTCCTCTAATAAACGCTTCCTTATCAACCCTCAGAGCTCTCACAGCCATCCTTCTCAGTTCCCAGTACAGAGTTGCCATCAAGCCATGCACTGTGACTCCTCTCGATGATATCCAGAGGGTCCTGCAAGATGAAACACCTCCTTCTGGGAACACTGGTAACAACAACACAACCCTTAGCCACCTTCAGGGTCTTGTTACGGAAGATCTCCCACTTCACATTAGGATCAGCAGTCACACCCAAGTCTGGAAGATCCTCACACAAGCTCCATGCAAACTCATCAGTAACCGCCTGATCTTGGAATGTGGACAGGTCCAGCCTCATTTTCCTAATAGGTGGTAGCCTACTGGACCTAAACAGGATCTTCAGAGTAGCAACAACAAGTCTATGATCAGACTTCACAATCTGGACAATTCTGTAAACACTGCAGTTTTATAAGAGCCTCCAGCGTCTGCCCACACCTCTTTCATCACATCACCATTATTGGAGCACCAAGTCCAAAGATGTGGATCAGGGTGCTGGAACCAGGATCCAGCGATCCGCAGCCCCTGACCTTTTGCAAAGTCAAGGAACACTGAGCCACTTTCACCACGGCCACCACACCCATGAGAAACAATACAATCCTCATAGCCAGCCCTTTCAGTGCCAGTGGTTTCATTGAAGCCACCAATGACCAGAGGAGTGTCACCTCGCCGGCACCCATCAACCACCAAGCGAAGATGCAAATCAAATGTCTCCCTCAATGAGACATCACTCATTGCATTCTAAGAATACACTGAGACAACAGACAAGGCACCAAGAGAGTGCCGTAGTCTCATAATGCGCTCATTGAAAGGAGTGACATTGGACACCATCAGAAGGAGCCAATCTAATACAGCAACAGCTACTCCCTGAGTATGACAGCCATCAAAGCGAACAGACCAATAAAAGGTGTTTCTACCTACAGAGATCTGGCCAGTCCCAGGTCTGCACACCTCAGAGAGTACCACCACTGAAATGCAGAGTTTATGAAGCTCCTTCGACAACAGAGGAAGATGATCATCATACTGGAAAGAGAAGATGATCCACGCGCCTACCCGCCTCAATGTGAGTACTATTGTACAGCGGGCGACACCTCAGCACTACACCAGTTCTGATCACCAACAGGCCTGACCCTATTGGGTCTGCAATGGTTTTCACTCTTCTGGGGGTGGAGCACCCGAGGGCTTTCCCCCATCCCCTTCATAACGTGAGCAGCTATCCTGTGGGCGGCTGCAGCAGAGTTACTCCAGTGGAGAGCAGAATGAAGTCCTGTCTGTCGTCTCAGAGCTGTGTGAAGTTTTTACAGTGGTTGGAGTGCCTATCCTGCCACCAACATCTATGATTTCCCTGCAAGTTGGAGGACCGCTTGCAGGGCCAGATGCAGTTTAACGTCATACCCAGGACAAGAGAACCAGAGACAACAGAATTGGCTTGAGACTAGAATATTGTAGGAATGATGGAGTAATGGCTAAATATGAGGGATGCAGAGGAACATCACATCAGTGATTAAAATCCCTCAGGAAAGACAGAAGAGGAAAGAGAGGAGGAGATGTGACATTGTATGTGAGGAATAACATTTAGACTGAAATAAGTGACATCAAAGAAAGGGACATGTCAGAGTCACTGTAGGTCACATTAGTAAGAAATACGTCTAGAGATTTAGCTGACTGGAATTTGCTACAGGCCATCAAGTGGTGAAGTTTCAAATAATACCATTGTATCTGTTGCTATGCCACCTTCAGGCCTATCAGACCATAATCTGGTTCAACTCTTACTTGCTTATAAACCCATTGTCCAGAGGTTACAAGCCACCAGCATGACCGTGCAGGGATGGACAATGGAGGCTGAGGAGGCTCTGAAGGAGGCCTTTGAAAACACTGGCGGTCGATACAAAAACAGTGTGCTGTTTCCCCAACAACAGACCATGGATACTATAATAACTAAAGCGTCACTGAATATGAAGAAGAGAGCCTTCAAGTCTGGAGATAAGGATAAAACAAGTGGGTACAGTCAGAACTGAAGAAGCAGCTCTGTGAGGTGAAAGCCCACTACAGAGACAAACTTCAGCACCTGTTACAACAAAACAATATGTTGTCTCAGTGCCAAAGAAAGGGCATTACAGTGATCCCAAGGACTTCAGACCAGTTACCTTACTTCATATATCAAGAAGGCCATTGAGAGGCTCGTCCTTTAACAGCTATGGACAATGAGTTGAACTGTGGATTGTCTGTGGTTTGTCTATCAGACACATACTGGTGTGGAGGATGCTGTCATCTCAACGCTCCACAGAGTCTACTCCCCCTTGGACGAAGCCAGCACCACTGTGCCAGACTTATGTTCTTCGACTTTTCCAGTGCTTTTAACACACAGACAGCAGTTTGTGAGGCTGAGGGACTGTGAGTCAGAAATGGTGGTGTGTAATAGTGGAGCACCTCAGGGATCTGTTCTGTCTCCCTTCCTGTTTACCCCTCTACATAACAGACTTCAAGTACAATACCAGCGCTTGCCATCTACAGACATTCTTAGATGACTCCTCCTTCATAGGCTGCATTAAAAATGGAGATGTGTCAGAGTACAGGAAGGGTTTGGAGGACTTTGTCTTGTGTAGCAGAGAAAACAACCTGCAACTTAACATCAGGAAGAGAAAAGAGCTGGTGGTGGACTCAGGCGTGCTAAGGAGCCTCTGAGACCAGTCGCCATTCAGAGGGTGGGGCGTGGAAGTGGTGCTGAACTACAAGTACCTGAGGGTTCTCATGAACATCAAACTGGACTGGTCTGACAACACAGTGGATCTGCACAAGAAGGGCCTGAGCAGACAGGATTCCTGAGGAGACTCAGGTCTTCAAATGTGTGCAGGAAGCTGCTGAAAATGTGCAACCAGTCCATAGTAGCCAGTGTGGTGGTCCACCTGTGGTCTCCCTGGGAAGCAAACTGAGCTCAAAAGAAAGCACACCGTCTAAATAAACTTATCAGGAAAGCCTGCAACATCACAGGGGCCAACACTGGACACACCGGAAGCTGTTGTGGATACCATCATGAAAAATACTCTCCATCGCCTCCAGGAGGCATTCACTTTGAGTATTTTTAGCCAAATGCTCATGAAGCTAAGCAGCACCTCTGGTGGTCTTTTCTGCCCACTGCTATCAGGTAATCCAAAGTTTACACCCAATGTACATGTTAATTTTTGGAATAACATTTTGAAATATCTGCATAAAGTACATTTCTTTAGTTGTTTGTATTTACATATTGATTGATGAATTGGCTGTATTATTTGTCCTGTGAGTCTGTATTCTTGTTTTTCTGTTTCTGCTGCTCTACACATCTAAATTTTCCCCAGGATCGATAATGTTTATCTAATAAGTTGCGCCTGACATACGTGTTTCACAACATAATCAGAACGGTGGGTTTTCTTTCATAACGGCACAAATGTTTTTCAGTATAGAATTTGAAAGCACAATTTGTGTAAGTGAGGTAAGATATAAGACACATAACTTTGAAAGGTGCTTTTAAACTGCAGCTGTCCTGCGCCTTTAGTAACAATTATTTTATGTTATCTTCATTTTATTTAAAGGTTTGTAGCTATAAGTGTACTGAGTCTGAAACACCCGTAGAGGGCTGGGGTGATTTGGTGATATTTTTTTTTTTAACCATTCACTTTGCTCTTTCCCTCATTTCTCATTTTTTTGACTGTTTGTGAAAGATGCCCCAGACACAGACAGACACAGACAGAATATCTCGCCCAGACAGCCTGGGCATGATCCTTTAAAAACATGATCGACCTCATAAAGGCCATTGAGAAAAATTGGGCAGTTTTACACTCTGGGAGAGCCGGGGCAATCCCGGCAAGGAGCCCAACCAGTGTGCGTCCCTAACACTGATCCCCGTCACCACCACTTGGAGCGAGCGTTGATTCTCGGCCACATCTCTTGCTGTGGGTGAGGGGAACCGTGCAGGAGGAGAGGGTGGGGGTGGGGGGTGGTGATGTGCTCTATCTAATCTCCAATCCAACCCGTACATGGGGGTAGCAATAGCAAATGGAAAGAAGGTAACTGCCCTGACAGATTCTGGCAGTATTATATCCATTATTGCTCGCCGTTTCGTCTTGCCACGACAATGGTTAAACGTTAAGACCAATCTGACCTCTATTATTGGGATAATTGTTTGTACAGGTCCACCTCCTTTGTCATTAGATATGAAGGATCGCTGAAAATATAAACGGTCGCAGCCCTTCAAAATCCACCCTGTCCAGTGAAACTCGGGCGAGATTGGTCTGATAGTAAAAACGTCTTATCACAAACAACTCCTAAACAAAACAAAGGCCTAGTTATGGACAGAAAAAGTACGTCCCAAGTGTCTCCATGCCTTGTATAGAGCCGGGTGGGAGTGTAGAGGAAACTCCTTGGAGTGTCATGGCGATTCCCTGGCCATCACACGATGGAACATCATCACTTGGCGTTGCGGCAGAGTGGAATGAAACTATGCCCCTTGAGGTGGTTGCAGATCCACTCTCATGGCTGCGCCTTCAATTTAGGCAGATGCCGGTTTCGTTTTAAAGGGAGTAATGGAAAAACAATTACTTAAAATTTGCCATCGCACTCAACATCCTATACCACAAAGTCCTCACTTTGTACTAAATAACAACCTTCTTTATCGGTTAACAGAACACATGGGGGAGGTGAGGTTGCTGCTGTTAGTCCCATGAACCTACCGGCGGCAGGTTTGTGAACTAGCACACATCTGGCACCAAAAAACCCTGAAATGTATCAAGCTCCGTTTCTATTGGCCGAGAATAAATGAGGAGGTTTGCTTCTTTTGCATATCCTGCCCAGAGTGTCAACTGTGCCAAATTTCCAGGAGGGACCAAGCTCCTTTATTTCCCATTCCCCAAACGGATGACCCATTTCAGCAAATCGAGTTCGAATTAGTATGACCCCTAGAACCCTCAGCTACAGGACACAAGTACATACTGGTCCTGGTAGATTATGCTACCCGATATCCCGAAGCTGTTCCATTGAGCTCACCTACCTCCCAACCCATCACACGGGAATAAGTAGGGGACTTTTTGTGAGTCTGCCTCCCTAAGGAAGTCCTGATGAACCAAAGGGCACGCTTTACCTTGGCAACATTCAGGGAAACTGCCAAGTTACTTAAGAAAAAGTATTTAAAGACCTTGGTATATCATCCTCAAACTGATGGTCTAGTCGAGCGGTTTAATCAGACCCTCAAGCAGATGCTCTGCAAAGTGGTCAAACAAGGATGGGCGGAAATGGGACCAACTCCTCTTCTTACCTTGAGGTTCAGGTGGTTCCTCAAACTCAAAGTGTTTCTGGTTAACTCAAAATCAAGTTATGAAGCCCTGAGAAATGATCAAGAAGAACATCAATGAGGATGAGAAAGACACAGAGGAGAAGGTGACATCAACAGAGGGAGCGTCTGTGACTTGGATTGTAGAGCTGAAGGGATGGACTGTGTGGTGTTTTACACAGTGAGACGCGAGTTACAGACCATCCTGATTTGTGTTTTATTTAATTGATGTGAAGACAAATAGCAGAGCAGCTGAACAAGAAGTCATGTTTGAGTTTTGAACGGCACAACTCTGTAGGAGCACAAAAAGGAAACGAGAGTCTTACATGGAAATCTACAGGAAGCTGATGACATTTAAAAGGACCTTACAGTTCTGAAGATGTGCTTTACATAACGAAATGTTATTATTCAAATGATCCAAATTATAATGTTTCTTTGGAATTGCCCTATTTAATTATAAATTGGTGCATTGACATCAGCATGAAAGCAATTCTGGATCCTGCAAGGAACATGACACACCCTGGCAGCAAATGAAGAACATACAAGATGTGACCTCAGAAATTAAGAGACAAATATTTATTTTATGTTCAGCAAACAAAATAAACAATACAGCTTCTGTCACTGGTGGAAGACCCCCAGTTTTGACACTCACTTAAGGTGAGAGGTTTGATCAGAATGACTGATGACACAACACAGCCAGGCACATTCATCAGGGCCATTTAAAGGTCTGACTTGATGCTGTGAAGTGACTTCAGGTTTACGCTGTCAGACCTCTGGTGGGCCTGTTATTTTTATATGAGAGCTGTCTGTTGCACCTGTGATGTTTGGGGTGTCTAAGAAAATGATTGAGTGCCACTGATAACACTTTATGTAAGGGCCAATACATCTGACATTCAAGAAACATCTCCTTTGATTGCACAAATGTCATAACAGCTAGTAAACTTCTTAAAATATGAAGGAGCTTCTTAAGCCCAAAGCTCACTCTGTGACCCTCCCAGATCACTGATGCCCATCCAGATTGTCTTCATTTTTCATTCCATACAAACAGGCGGCAGACACCAAGAAGCTCAGACTACCAGTGCGGTGCCGAAGTGTTTGAGGCCGTGAGGTGACCTGATGATAACTTCATGTCATGTTGGGTTTTCAAAGCCAGAACTCTGATAGAGAGTCGTCAAGAAATGCCAAGGCCTCTGTGCTCTCCTTTCACAGTCTTGGGACTGCTGGACTCAAAGCCCAAAGTACAATCTGAGCTCCTAATCCACTGGGCTGAGCCACCATGGCTGATCCTACAGGGCTGTTGAGAGCAGGCAGACATTTTATGAATTCAGACAAAAATCTGACATCTGTGTGCATTCATCAGGGCAAGAGGCAGACCATAATATTTTTTAAAATGAAGGTGTCTGTTTAACTCTCAGATATGGAATTAATAAAACATTTAGCCACTGTAGGATCTTAAAAATAATAAACAGAACAATACGAACGATTAAAAGGAAAAGATTGAATGGAGTTAATGATTGAGCTGTGCAATGCAGTCTGTTTAACATGTACACGCAGTGAGTTCTTGACGTAATTTACTGTTTATTATTAGACATTTATTAGAGAATGTAGCAGTAGTAGTGGGAAACATGAATACTGAAATGTGTTTTAGTTATCCTTCTTTCTTTTACATGAGGTTGCAAAATCATTAAAAGCATTTTCTGGACAATGTATGCAGCAAAAAACTTTAAGTTATTAATGGTTTAATTTTCTGGAACATTTGACCTCTGCAATAGCAGCTCTTTTTAAATCCTGAAAGACAAAATGTTAGCAGCTGCAGAAGTCAGACTTCCAAAGAGAAATAAAAACTGTCCATTGTCAAAAGGAACATTAAGATTTAGAGAAAAGTCCAAACTTTAAACATTAGAATTGTCATTTATCAGTGAGACGTTTGACCTTCTCATGTGCTGACATGGCCTACCAGATGACTTTGGACAAAGGGGGCTAGGGGTGTTCACCTGGGCTCTGACAAGCTTTAAAAAAAATGTCAAAAGCTTCAAGGAGAAGCAGGAAGAAGGAAGAGCGAGCAGCAGAAGGTTCCATGTTGAGAGACGACTGAGACGTTTGACCTCAGAATGTAAACACGCATTGTGTCAGCCAGCATTGTCCATGACAGTTGATGAAACCTGCAGGTTTAATGGGGATTTGTCACATCCATTTGCTTTTACTTATACTTTTGGGATATTTAATAATTTTATGACTGTTACACCAATAATGAGTGAGTTAAAGATCATACCTGCTCCCCTTGTTTGTATTAGTACTTGCTCTATCCTGCTGCCTGGAGTATTTAAGAAAAGGAGACGTCCTCTAACAGGGAAAGTGAAGCACAGCAGCAGTTAATTCTGAGTGAAGAGCGGGCCGTAGTCCGAGGTGCAAGTGCACTGAGGCTGTGGACTGTGTCTTCTGTCAGGTCAGGTCAGTGTGAGGATAAGAAAACAAGAGCTGAGGTGGAGGACACATGTGGGGGTCTACGTAACAAAGAATATGGGTGTGGGTATAAAAGTTTCCATGTTTTGGGATTGGGACGACCTAAAACCCTTCCACTGGAATCAGGGTTTGTAATTTAAGGATTAGATTGGATTAGAATTGTAGGCACAGTAAAGTCCAAAGCCATAGTGAAACCAGCTCTCTACCACCACGCAAGCAAAGAGTGGCTAATAAGGAAAGTCCTAGTTTCTTCTCCTAATGATCTGCAAGAGTATAGTGGATGCCTGTTGTACATATGCTAGAGTAAGAAATGAAGAGGAACTGAGTGAAATGTTGAAAGAAAAGAATGAAAAAGCAAAAGATGTACTGTAAGAAAGGCAGTAAGTGAAGTGTAAAGTGATCATGATGTTGGAATGTGAGTGTTAAAAGTCAAAATGTCTGGCAGCAGCAACACTTGGCAGGAAACACGTAAAGTACTGACATGTAGAAAAGCCACAGCTAAGACCAACAGCAGATGAGGATCAGGAAAAAAGAAACACAAGCCATGTGCAGTAAAAGTCAGGGCAGTGCTGACTGACAATCGCAACATGTGAACAGGTGACACACGTGACACAGATGAGTGTCCACTGGCCATCAACAGCATCCCTCAAGAACAACAACAACAACATTTATTTCTATAGCACATTTTCATACAAACAGTAGCTCAAAGTGCTTTACATAATAAAGAATAGAAAAATGAAAGACACAATTATAAAACAAAATAAATCAACATTAATTAACATCGAATAAGAGTAAGGTTCAATGGCCAGGGGGGACAGAAAAAACAAAAAAAACTCCCTAGACGGCTGGAGAAAAAATAAAATCTGTAGGGATTCCAGACCATGAGACCGCCCAGTCCCCTCTGGGCAGAACAGAATGTTGTAAGTGACCTTGTAGTGTGGTCATCTCCCATGAGGTCTGCAGAAGCAGGAAGCCTGCGATTAGAGGCTTTTGAGTTGCTGTCTGCTTCATACACAAGAGAAATGTCGTTGATGGCGTTGGAGCAGAAACATCAGCAAAGCAATGCAGAGTTGTAGGAGCTAACAGGAAAAAAGGACAGATATAGTGATAGAGTATTTAAGGAGCAAGAGAACATTACATGGAAAAAAGAAATGTGAGAAACTGACAGCGGTGAGGGACGTTAAAGAGTGCAAAGAGTGAGTGTTAAAGTTTGAGTTTTTAAAGCGAGTTCTTGGGATCTCTAAAGAAAACACAAGGGGACCACAGCTCTGTAATGTCTTCTTTGAGCTGACAACGAGTTCACAGTCACCAGAAAGGAAGAAAGCCGCAGCTCTTACAAGGCCCTCAGTAGAACATTTAATAACACCTCAGAATTTAAGAGACAGTGACGTGAGTGACCTGCAGGCTGTGCTGGAAAGTGTGACAGATAGGGGGAGCTGTCGTCCCCTTGAACCCTCAGACCAGACGTCAGACATCAGATAAAAGTCCAAATTTTGGATTTATTACAATAATAATGTGCACAAAGCACCCTCCACTCCACTATATTAACCAATACAATAAATCAATACAATAATCCTCCGCTCCCAGACACGTTGTCCCCAGCCACCTGACTCAGCTGCCCATCTGGGATCTCTCACAGTCCTTTATATTCCTGGACCCAGAAGTGCTTCTGATCCCTCAGTCCATGTGATTATTCAGCACTTCCGGGTCAGGTGAAAACTCTTCTTCTTCATCCCGGAAGTACATCATTTCTTCCGCTCCCATGACTGGGATGTACTTCCGGGTTATAGGGAAAGTAGCAGTCCCAGCTCCTCCCTGCAGTATCCCCTGGAGGTCCCCAGGTATCCAGCTGGGCTGTGATGTAAAACTCCACTGTCCACGATGCCCTGCTGGAACTTGGGGCACCTATATGTTGCAAGAACGGCTCCACCTGGTGGCCTGGGGATATTGGCCGGGATGAACGTCCGGCCATATCCCACAAAAGGTAATCATAAGAAGATAAGAACATAAGAAATCTGACAAATGAGAGGGGACCATTCAGTCCATCAGGCCCATTTGTTTAGCTCATAGCTACGCTTTCCCAATATCTCATCCTGATTCTTCTTAAAGGTTCTCAAGGCTTCTGCTTCAACTCCATGTCTCAGCAGTTTGCTCCTGAGTCCCACAACTCTTTGTGTAAAGAAGAGCTTCCTGCTTCAGTTTTAAATGCACTTCCCCTTAATGTCCACTGATGTCCTCAAGTTTGTGATTCTCTTTTAAACTGAAAGCATGGCGCTGGATCTCCTTTGTCAAAGCCTCTGATGATTTTAAAGACCTGAATGAGGTCCCCACACAGTCATCTCTGCTCAGACTAAACACGTTTAATTCTCTGAGTTGTCAGAGTAGGACACTCCTTCAGTCCCATGATGCACTGGGCTGCTCTTCCTTGCACAGTTTCAAGTGCTGTTATGTCTTTTTTGTCAGAGTGCTCTGGGCTGTTCACTTTAAAAATATAATCCTAACAAAATACATTTTTATGAGCAAAATATTCCTGGGAATTTGGGTTTCTATTGCACTGGAACATTTCTGGGTGGTTACTTTATATTATAATGTTTCTACACCTTGCTTTTCATCTTCTTCATCTTTTCTAACTTCTGTGTGGAAGTCAATGTTCTTGATGAAGTTTCTCCATACAATTCAGTCCTGCAACTCCTCACCAGCCAAGCCTTTACTTTGTCCATTCTCATGTTTTGCTCCCCTCACTTTCTCTTCCCTGCACTTCCATTCCCATCACTCTTTTGCCCATTTATTCATTGTCTCTCCTCATCACATGTCCACAACACTTTCTTAGATATCTTTCCTACTTATGTGTTGCCTCTGATTGTCTCATTTCTTATTCTGTCTTTTCTTGTAGCTCCACACATCCATCTCAGTGTTCTCATTTGTTTCACATTGAACTTTTTCTCCTACTTTACTGCCCATGTCTCAGCTCCATATATCATTGCTGGTTTTACAAGCCTGAGCTTGAACCTTTGTCTTAATTCTTTGATCACACAATACTTCTGATTCCTTCTTCTGATTGTTCATCCACACTGCACCTTGAGAGAATGTCACGTAAGACTGGCCTCACCGTGCACATCCAGGCTTTCTCTGACCACCAAAGGGCTTACAGAGAAGAACTAACTGCTGCTAAGAACACCCATTATGACAGAATAATAGAAAGTGGCTGCAATAACCCAAGGGTTTTGTTTTCTGTAGTTAATAAACTACTCGAACCTGCATCTGTCCCAACTACCTCATCTACTGAAGTCTGTGAGGAATTCCTCCACTTTTTCCGAACAAAATTAAAGATCTAAATAATTCAACTAACATAAATCCATCATCTGTTTATATCTTTCCCTGTCTTCCCACTCCATCCAGCTCCTTCTCTAAGTTCTCACCAGTCACATCTGCTTTTGTTAATAACCTGCTTTGTAAGATGAGACCGACTACTTGTGTACTGGACCCCATCCCCAGTACACTACTTAAATCCTGCCTTCATGCCATAATCCCAACTGTTACAACAATAATAAACTCATCCCTTGACACTGGCTCTGTGCCGCTCACTTTTAAAATCGCTTCTGTAACCCCAATGTTAAAAAACTCTGGTCTTGATGCTGACAAACTTAACAATTTCCGGCCTATTTCCCACTTACCTTTCCTGTCAAAAGCTCTTGAGCGTGTTGTAGCCTCCCAGCTCACCAATTACTTAATAATTTGATGGAACCCTTTCAGTCTGGTTTCAGGGTGCAGCACAGCTGTGAAACTGCTTTTCTACGGGTAACCAATGATCTGCTTATGGCAGCAGACTCTGGACAAACCAGCATATTAATTCTGTTAGACCTCAGTGCAGCATTTGACACTCAGGTCAGACATGACATTCTACTGTCCAGAATGGAGAACATGCTGGGTATCTCTGGCACTGCCCTCCAGTGGTTCAAGTCCTATCTGACTGATAGGCAAGAGTTTGTTAGTCTTGGCAACAGCAGATCCAGCTCGGCGCCAGTCACACAAGGAGTTCCTCAGGGCTCTGTCCTCGGCCCTCTTCTCTTCTGTATTTATATGCTTCCCCTTGGCCATATTATTCGTAGCTTTGGACTGGGCTATCATTTTTATGCAGATGATACTCAACTCTACTTCAATGTTAAAAGTGCAACTTCATCAGAGCTTTCTCAGCTCACAACCTGCCTTAGTGAAATTAAAACCTGGATGGAGCAGAACTCTTTAAAATTAAATTGCAACAAAACTGAACTCCTGCAAATTGGGACTAAAATGCAACTTAATAAAATGAGCTCCTTCCCAGTCCATCTTGGCGGTGATCTCATCAGACCTGCCTCTACTGCAAAGAATCCTGGTGTCATTTTTGATTCCTCCCTTTCTTATTCCGCCCACATAAATCACATTAAGAAACTTTCTTACTTTCACCTCCTTTACATATACCGTGTTCGCTCCTTCCTCTCCTTTTCTAACGCTGAGAAACTTGTCCAGTCTTTTATCACATCCCATCAATTATTGTAACTCGCTGCTGGCAGGTGCCCCTTCTAATCTTATATCACAGCTCCAGCTTATTCAAAGCTCAGCTGCAAGAGTCCTGACTCGAACCAGCAGCAGCAGCGAGCACATCACACCCATCCTGCTCCGTCTTCACTGGCTCCCTGTGTCTTACAGAATTGAATATAAAATCCTACTAATAACGTACAAAGCCTTAAATAACCTTGCGCCAAACTACATCAGTGACCTTCCCCATCACTATGTGCCTGCCCGTCCACTAAGGTCCTCTGATTCTGGCAATCTTGTTGTGCCCCACACTAATCTACACTCCATGGGTGACAGCAGGGCCTTCAGCTGTATAGTGCACAGACTCTGGAATGACCTACCGAAATTAATCAGGTCAGCTGACTCCATGAATTCTTTTAAAAAACAACTTAAAACTCATCTGTTCAGGAAGGCTTTTAGCTCTACTTGACTTTACTACCCTTCTCTCAGTTTACCTCAAAGTCAAGATGCTCATGTAACCTCTATGTGTGTGCGAGACCATCAGTTCTGTTGTCTGTTAGGCTTTCTCTGAATTTACTATCTTAATGTTCTTAATTTATTTATTTGTTTGTACAATGCTATATACTGTATACCCTGCCATTCTTTCTTATATTCTGTAAGTGCCTTGAGCATGGGAAAGGCGCTATATAAATAAAATATTATATAATAATATTAATTGCTTTTATTTAAAATAGGAATCAGAATCAGACCCACTTGTAGAGGGCTTGAGGAAATTAAAGCATGTGTGTGTATAGTGTGTATGAACACACAAACACATGGGTGTATATAGAAATATATATATACTGCTCAAAAGAATTAAAGGAACACTTTTTAATCAGAGTATAGCATAGTCAATGAAACTTATGGGATATTAATCTGGTCAGTTAAGTAGCAGAGGGGGTTGTTAATCAGTTTCAGCTGCTGTGGTGTTAATGAAATTAACAACAGATGCACTAGAGGGGCAACAATGAGATGACCCCCAAAACAGGAATGGTTTAACAGGTGGAGGCCACTGACATTTTTCCCTCCTCATCTTTTCTGACTGTTTCTTCACTAGTTTTGCATTTGGCTACAGTCAGTGTCACTACTGGTAGCACGAGGTGATACCTGGACCCTACAGAGGTTGCACAGGTAGTCCAACTTCTCCAGGATGGCACATCAATACGTGTCATTGCCAGAAGGTTTGCTGTGTCTCCCTGCACAGTCTCAAGGGCATGGAGGAGATTCTAGGAGACAAGCAGTTACTCTAGGAGAGCTGGAGAGGGCCATAGAAGGTCCATAACCCATCAGCAGGACCAGTATCTGCTCCTTTGGGCAAGGAGGAACAGGATGAGCACTGCCAGAGCCCTACAAAATGACCTCCAGCAGGCCACTGGTGTGAATGTCTCTGACCAAACAATCAGAAACAGACTTCATGAGGGTTGCCTGAGGGCCCAAATGTCCTCTACTGCGCCCTGTGCTCACTGCACAGCACCGGGGAGCTCAATTGGCATTTGCCATAGAATACCAGAATTGGCAGGTCCACCACTGGCGTCCTGTGCTTTTCACAGATGAGAGCAGGTTCACCCTGAATATATGTGAAAGACGTGAAAGGGTCAGGAGAAGCCGTGGAGAATATTATGCTGCCTGTAACATCGTTTAGCATGACTGGTTTGGTGGTGGGTCAGTGATGATCTTGGAGGCATATCCATGGAGCGACTCACAGACCTCTACAGGCTAGACAACGGCATCTTGACTGCCATTAGGTATCAGGATGAAATCCTTAGACCCATTGTCAGACCCTACGCTGGTGCAGTAGGTCCTGGTTTCCTCCTAATGCACGACAATGCCAGGCCTCATGTGGCAAGAGTATGCAGGCAGTACCTGGAGGATGAAGGAATTGAAACAATTGAATGGCCTTCACGATCCCCTGACTTAAACCCAATAGAACATCTGTGGGACATTATGTTTCGGTCCATTAGGCGCCGCCAGGTTGCTCCTCAGACTGTACAACAGCTCAGGGATGCCCTCATACAGATCTGGGAGGAAATGCCACAAGACACCATCCGTCGTCTCATTAGGAGCATGCCCGGCGTTGTCAAGCATGCATACAAGCTCGTGGGGCCACACAAGATACTGAAAAGCATTTTGAGTAGCAGAAATTAAGTTTTTGAAAAATGGACTAGCCTGCCACATCTTCATTTCACTCTGATTTTAGGGTGTCTACACAATTGAGCCCTCTGTAGGCAGAAAACTTTTATTTCCATTAAAAGACTTGGCATCCTTTTGTTCCTAAGACATTGCCCTGTCGTTATTTGTATAGATATCCAACTTCATATTGAGATCTGATGTATCTAATGTGTTTCTTTAAAGTGTTCCTTTAATTTTTGTGAGCAGTATATATATATATATATATATATATATATATATATATATATATATATATATATATATATATATATATATATATATTTTGTGGCGGATGATTGGTTTCCTTACTCGGCCAGGACACCCTGATTACGGAAGCACCAGGGGAAAGAGTACTTCTAGAACAGTTTCTTCTCCGGACTGACAGAGGGCAGGCCCCTTGGTTTCCAGCTGGGCCACGGAGTATGAGCATAGAAGCTCAGCCCCGTTGGGGCCCATGGCCTCCGCCAGGGGGCTGATGGACATTTGTAGGGACCAATTTGGCAGCACTTCTGTGACACCTTGAAGTACTGCCGGAAGAAGCTCGTTGGGCACCTGGAGTCCTTCCGTGTGCCCTATAAAAAGAGGCCAATCACCACCACCCAGGGGCCAGAATCAGGAGGAAGAAAACAAAGCCAGTGTGGAGGACTGAAGATGGGGGCAAAGGAACTGTGTTGTGCTGTGGGGGGAATAGACAAGTGCTCACTGGCTATAAATAAAAGTGTGTGTTCTGTGCTAAACCTGTCTGTGTCGGGGTTAGGGTGGCTATATATGCATTATAATATATATATATATATATATATATATATATACTGCTCAAAAAAATTAAAGGGACCCTTTTTAATAGGAGTATAGAATCAAGTCAATGAACCTTGTGGGCTATTAATCTGGTCAGTTAAGTAGCAGAGGGGCTTGTTCATCATTTTCATGAATGAGTGGTTTCACAGCTAGAGGGAGGCCACTGACATTTTTCCTCCTCATCTGTTTTTTCACTCGTTTTGCATTCGGCTACAGTCAGTGTCACCTACTGGTAGCATGACGCCATACCTGGACCCTACAGAGTTTGGTTGCACAGGTATTCCAACTTCTCCAGGATGGCACATCAATACCATGTGGCATTGCCAGAAGGTTTGCTTTGTCTCCCAGCACTGTCTCAAGGGCATGGAGGAGATTTCAGGAGGCAGACAGGCAGTTACTCTAGGAGAGCTGGAAAGGTCCACTCGCAGAAGGTCCTTAATCCATCAGTAGGACTCACCGCTATCTGCTCCTTTGGGCAAGGAGGGACAGAATGAGCACTGCCAGAGCCTACAAAATGGCCTCCAGCAGACAGGCAGAACACTGGTGTGATCTCTGACCAAACAATCAGAAACAGACTTCATGAGGGTGGCCTGAACGCCTGACATCCTCTAGTGGGCACCATGGAGCTCAATTGGCATTTGCCATAGAATACCAGAATTGGCAGGTCCACCATTGGCGGGCGCCCTGTGCTTTTCACAGATGAGAGCAGGTTCACCCTGAGCATATGTGACAGACAGGAAAAGGTCTGGAGAAGCCGTGGAGAATGTTATGCTGCCTGTGACATCGTTCAGCATGACCGGTTTGGTGGGTCAGTGATGGTCAATCTGGGGAGGCATATCCATGGAGGGATGCACAGACCTTTACAGGCTAGATAATGGCACCTTGACTGCCATTAGGTATCGTGATGTAATCCTTGGCCCCATTGTCAGACCCTATGCTGGTGAAGTGGCTCTTGGGTTCCTCCTGGTGCATGACAATGTCTGGCCTCATGTGTTTGCGAGAGGATAGAGGAATTGATACCAATGACTGGCCCCCACGCTCACTCGCCTGACCTCAGTCCAGTAGAACATCTCTGGGTGGGACATTATGTTTCAGTCCATCCAAAACCTCAGCCTGTCCAGGAGCTCAGTGATGCCCTAGTCCAGATCTGGGAGGAGATCCCCCTGGACACGATCTGTTGTCTCATTAGGAGCATGCACCCCATTCCTCCTCTGACGTTGTCAGGTATGCATACAAGCACGTGGTTGGGGGGTATACAAACTACTGAGCACGATTTAGAGTTGCTGCAATGAAATTTTGGCAAATCGGACGAGCCTGCCATTTTGTTCCCTTTGATTTTCGGGGTGTCTTTGAATTCAGCCCTCTGTAGGTTGATCATTTTCATGTCCATCAAACAATGTGCTATCCTTTTGTTCCTAACACATTACCATATCAGTCCATAGCAGTGGAGATAGCCAGCTGTTTTTTTTTTCCCACTGAGATCTGATGTGTTTTCAAAGTGTTCCTTTAATTTTTTGAGCAGTATATATATATATATATATATATATATATATATATATATATATATATATATATATATATATTGTGAACTTTGCCCGGACACAGACAGGCGGACATGTTGTCTTAAAACCACCACACGTTTATTAAACACAATATTTACAATAATAGGTCACTAAGACCCCAGTTCAAAGGTCACTCAGACCCAGTTCAGTGCACAAACGAACCCCAACACAAAGTCCTGGCCACAATGCCTTTCTTCGGGCCGCCTCCACTCTCTTCTGCTTCGTCCTCCTTCCACCCGACTCTAGCCTCGAATGAATGGAGACGGCCCCTTTTATAGAGGACCCGGATTAGCCCCAGGTGTTCCCGGCAATCTTCTTCTGGCCACGCCCCAGCGTGGCGGAAGTGCCGGCTGTCCTCCTGGCTGCTCTCCGGGTGCCGTCATAAATCTTCCCCCCAGCACTTCCTGGTGTGGCAGAAGTGCTGGGGCAACAAGTCTCCAAGACATCAGGGCGCCTCCTGGCGGTGACCACGGCCCCTACAGGGAAAGGCTTCCATGCCCTTGACCCGTGGCCCCAAAGCAACCCGGAAGGCAAACCCCACGTGGTCCAGGCAGGGCTCTGACCCTCTTCCGGTCCCTCCTGGCGTCCCGGCCTGGTCATGGCCCCTGGCATCCCTGACAATATATATATATATACATACACTAGCCATGTAAGGTCATGCTGTAAAAAGCCAGGGGTCCTAGAAACTATTGAAATTGTCAGAAAATAAAGTGAAATGTAGAGATGTCAGGTAATTGAAAAGAACTGCTCTGGTTGCCTCTCTCCTAGGAGGATTGATAATGTTGACGTGCTCGCATCGCTGGTGCATTAGCGGTGGGAGGAAAAGTAAAAGGGATACCGGTTTGCTGATGTTAGCGGCTAAGCAACGTTGTCTTTCTTGTGAGGTTTTGTTTTGCTGACGTGCTCACCTCGCTTGTCTTGTTAGTGGTTAAGCGAGTTTTCTGTTTCCTCGGATGTGGAGCCCTTACCCCAACTCCACCTCGCACTTCAGGGCCAGACAGAAACACACACTTCAACCCATAGACATTTATATTTAAGATTAGGGCTAAGAAAGATAATACATTCATTTTTGTGATTAATGTGGTCTGTGTAACCCGTTAAGAAATATAGTCGCATCCAGCAAATGCCTCTCCCAATGCTTTTGTCCTTTTTTTTAACATTATGAAACAAAAGTACAAAGTGTTTACCTAAAGAATTACATACACATTCAGTACCGTATTTATATACTACCTTTAAAAATTTTATGAACTATAATTTTCACTTAAAGGTTTATCATTTTGTGTTACGTGGTTCTCAGTGATACGCCACATGTCAGTACGTAGCACTGGTGTTCATTTTACTGATTCACTCACACTGACAATGCAGTAGGGCAGTGTTAGGAAAGGAGGTGGCTTTACAGCAGTAATGGTGCAATGCTAGAGGAAAGCCGCAAAGGTAAAAAATTCCGCTCTTTTTTTTCAGTTCATGTTTCTGTAAGAAGATCAAATTAATGTCTTATCACATGGGTGCTAAATACATTTTCTTTGCGTTGCACTAAAACTAATTTTTGTTTATATTTGCAAAGAATTTAACATAACCAGCCAAGAAATGCACAGTGTCACCTTTTAAGGGAGACAGAAGCTACAGGATAACAGGAGCAAAGGTGTAGGTATTTTCCCAAATGTTTGTTTTATGGTGGCACACTTTTTGTAGCCCAAAAATCTGAAATTCTGTCACACATGTGTGCATAGGGGACAATTTAATGGCTCAGATACTTTTAATCTTTCCCTGGAAAGCCAGAGGGCGCTGTCGACTAATGTCTTTTCTCTTCCTTTCTCTGTGGACCAGAAGATTGACATCCATGACACCTCTGACAAAACTTCCAATTGCCACCCATTTGGATTCACCTCTCCCTTCCAAGAACCATTATCACCGGAAGCAATGCCGTCTTAATCAGTTGCCACACACGTGCGGGTGGCAAGCTGCACTAACTCTCTCTCTTCTTCCTCTCCTGACTATCCTCGGGAAATCCCAATAGGTGCCAGCACCATTGATGACGTCACTTCCGGTACCAGCGCCATTTATGATGTCACTTACAGTCCCGCCGCCATGAACAATGTCACGTCTGGTTCCCGAAGACGTCATGGTGCTCCAGCAGACATCACTTCCGGTCTCGAAAACATCAATTCAGGTCACGGCCTTTAAAGCCACCATTTTACCAAAGTCAAATCAGTTCTGTTTTGGACATTGTACCATGCACAACTCAGAATACCCATTTTGCAGCCAGGTATATCATATGGGTGGCTGCCCCAAAACCTTTGATGTTTCCTGTGTCTTATTATGACAACAGTTTATCTTGGAGACTCACGTTGTCACGATATTTCTTTTCTTTTTCAATGCTTTCAACCTTGCATTTTATTTAATATTCGGGGCAAACCTTCATTATGCCCCAAAGATTCCTTATCTCCAATTTTGTCTGCTCCTCCTTTTATTTTACGTTGCTTTGACTGAGGACAATGGAGATTTTCATTTTTTTATGGTTTGTTTGTTTTTTCACTCCTCCTTTTCCTACTCACGGCCAAGTCTGATCAGTTGTAATGTTGATTTTAATATGGAAGGCTATTTTAGAAATTGTTGGCCTCCCTGAGCCTTCAGTATCGTGAACATCTCAAGAATCTCTAAGGTGCTTTTTGAGAGCACAGACCTCTGCAGTGAGGTGTCTTACTGTTACACAGGAGTCACAGCTGGCAGTCCACACGTGATGTCCATCACAGACAAGGGGCTTGAACACCGTTGTGTTTAGTCTTTTTAAATAGAATCTTCTGTGGCCCGTTAATGTCATACACAAAGCTGGGGGTATTGCTTTTGATTCAGTACTCGTTTTTGGCTGTTTGTTTGCTTTCTTTTTACTTGTAGATAAGAAAATGCAACATATAATTGAACCAACAGTGTCCTGCTGCTGATAGGAATGGCAGTCCATTTTTTATTTTTTTAATGGACCAGAAGAAGAGATCTGAGTCAAAGGGAAAGCAAAAGCTCATAACCAGAAGGTGAAAAATATGCTATCATTAAATCAGAATTGGAGGAAACAAGTGGATAGGACTGGCGAGCTTTGTTGGGCTGAATGGCCTGTTCTCGTCTAGAGTGTTCTAATATTCTAATATTCTAAAAAATCATTGTCATTGATTCTTTTCTGACCAAAAGTTGTTTACCATTAACACTATCTAAATAAGCACAAGATAATCATGTTTTTTAAACTCAGGTAATTAGGAAGTCATTTACTTAGCACACACTAGCAACTGAAACACAAAATGACAGCACCCATGATAACAAACAAAGAGCCACAAAAGATACAACAGTATATCAACTAAATTAAATAAATATCAAACAAAATGTCTGATGAAAAGTCAACATCTGCATTCTCTAGAACGTAGTTTAAGCTGGAAATGATTTGCCAACACACATTGAGAAACCAGAAAAAAAATGATATTGTAAGCACATCACAACACACCTGACTCTGAACACACCATCAGGTCTGAAGACTGGCATGAAAACAGCAAATGAGGGATATGACCTTCAGGGGAGCCCACAAATGATCTCACAGGCCACAAACCTTGTAATGGTTTTGGTATCCCACCATCGAAACTGAGAGGCAAGAATCAGGAATGGGTTGGATTTCACATGGACAGGAGAAGGTGGAGAAGTCGGCACATCATAAGGACACCGGACTGCACTGACCACACAAACACAGGCTCATCTCTCTGGTTTCCTCAGTAAATTCAGATGATTAAGATGTGACTGGCATGACCTTCATACCATCAGAATGGTGACATCACTAGCTGTGCTCTTCAGTGTCATTTGCTTAGCAATGCAATAGCAACTGGTCCAAAATGGTGGTGCCGGCGATAACAAAGACAAAGTAGGAAAAGACAAAAATTATCAACAAACAAAGAAACCATAAAAAGCTAAATCTGTATGTCCCAAAACCAAATATGAGACTGAAATGGAGACCAGTGGTGTTGGGATAAAGGTATATTGAAAACAATTTAGAACAAGTTTCTCTGGAATTTGCAAGCTTTATAAATTTAAGAAGACGGGATGAACAAGAAGTTAAGAAAGAAAGAAGCAACAGCAGGTAATTTGTGAATACAAGACAACTTCTTATCATTTCAGGATGAGCTTCTGAAGACGCCAGAGCTCCCACAGAAGGAGCTAATAACACGGCTCAGAATTCAGAGAGTACCATGCGTCAACTTACTTTGTCCTTTTACACCTTCAGATAATAAATGGGGTTCCCCTGGATTCACAACACTATAATTTTGTTTGTGTTTATTGCATAAAATATACTGTACACACTAATCAGTTACAACATTAAAACCTGTACATAGTCTGAAGATGTTTTTAGGTAGGTGGGACGTGTCAAAGTAACATCCACATGAACACCAGGACCCAAGGTTTCTCAGCATTACATTACGCCAAAGAGTATCACACTGCCTCTGCCAGCTGGCCTTTTTCCCATAGTGCATCCTGCTGCCATCTTTTCCCCAAGTGAACAAGTGAATAACATACACACTGCTGGCTACCACATGATCTAAAAGAGAACAGGCTTGATCAGCCCAGGTCATCTTCTTCCATTGCTCTTCCATAAGTTCTGACACTTATGTACCCGTTGAAGGCACTTTCATTGGTGGACAGGAGTCAGTATGGGCACTCTGACTTGTCCGCATCTACACAGCCCTGTGTGTTCTGACTCCTTTCCCTTGTGACCATCATTAAGTTTTCAGTAATTTGTGTTACAGTAGCTCTTCTGTGGGATCTGAGCAAGCAGGATAGCCTTCACTCCCCACATGCATCATTGAGCCTTGGACCACTTTTGTTAGGTGCTAACCACAGCACATTGGGGACACCCCAGAAGAACTGCCATTTTGGAGACGCTCTGGCCAGTCATCTCAGCATCACAATTGAGATCTTGTCAAAGACACTCAGATCCTTATGTTTGCTCATTTGTTCTTCCAACAAATCACATTTAAGAACTGACTGTTCACTTGCTGATAGGTGCCATTGTAACGAGATAAACCACGTATATTCACTTCACTTGGCAGTGGTTTGAATGTTGGGGCTGATCGGTATTTGTGTACAAACCTTTAAATGTGTATCTTTAACAATCGCTGCATATTGAGAAAATCCTTAAAAAGTGCAGCCTAGGAAATAAAAATAAAAAAAATAAAATCTCACATGTGATATGAACTGGGACTTAATTAACTAATATTGGAAGTAATTCATGTAACATGCACTGCTTCTTTGTTTTAAGACAGTTTGGTAATTGACTGATGTTTTTTAATGGAGGCTTTTTTGTTTCAAAAACTTGTACTTAACTTCAGATTAGGAAGATGTGGTGATGCTGCTTTAAACATTCAAATTCTTTGACATATTGGACACAAGTGACGACTTTTAGGTTTAACGTTGTTACATTTTCAACAGAATATTTCTGGGTCAGAATAATTACATAGTATATATTTTGCAAAAATGTCACGGTTATTCTGAATGCAAAGCCTGTGCAGAGTTGATGAGCTCACCTCTACAGTTTGTGATTTGATGGCAGTTTCTTTTGGTTCCTCTTCCAAGGCAAAGCAGATCTGCTTTGAATTGGCTTTCCTCCAAGTTGGCCTCATCACCAGCCTGTAGACGTGTCGCATCCCACCCGATCTGCTATATAAAGAGGCATTGCTGTAGACCACAACAGACGTCTCAGTGTCAGCCCCACCATGAGACTCGCCGCCTTGCTGGTTCTGCTGTGTCTGTGCTCTCTGCCAATGGCTTCTGTGAGTTTGACATTTGTACTCAAATATGTTTACAAAACTTTTTTTTTTCTTCTTAAAAAGCAGGTCATCTGAAATCTATTTTCCATTTACTAAAGCCTTATTGTATTTTTGTTATTACTTTTCAGAATTGTGCCTTGGAAAAGGAATCGGCCACAAGAGTTAACGATACTGAAATTATCCCTGACATGACGTGAGTAGAATGGAGAATGCGCCACTCACAAATTGATGTCAGGTCTTTCCCTGATCGCTCTGGTTTGGGGGAGGCTCATCACAATTTATTCAGTTAAAGTAGAGATGAACCACTAAAATTAAATCAAACATTTTCCTCCCTTGAAACTAAGACAGTAGAGAATCTTTATACTTTGCATGTCCATGTAGCTACAAAGATTCGCGTTACATAAATTTTGCCAGCACTCATTTTACACAGGCAGTCAAGTCTTTGACTGTGTGCCTCCAGATTTTGTGTCTGTGTTTCCTGTATGCGTCTGTGCACATCGACTGTTCAGGCAACAGACAGCAAAACATGGACGTGTTCACAGAGGAGCGGAGTGCAGTGCCGTACACACAATGGCACACAGAACAGGGGGCACATCCTCTGTCCTCGACTGTGTCCACAGAGCTCCGTGTCCATTCAGTTTTGGAGCAGAAATCTTCTTTTATCCATCACAGTTGTAGGCCCAGTGCAGGAAAATCGAGATCTAGAAATGAGTTGTGGTGGCACAGAGTCCTAAACTGAGGAATCCGGTGGTCACATTCACTTGTCCAACAGTATTAAGTGTTGAGCTGTAGAGTGTAAACATTTCAGCTTATGTTATCCACATGTGTCAGGGTACATGTACAAAGCTCGACTGCAGGGGTCTCACAGTGGGAGGGTCTCAAGATTTGAAGGGTTATTTTTGTATTGGATTTGGTGGTTGTTGTGATGTTCAACCCAGTGGTGTTTTCTCAAAAGTGAATTCCTTTTGTTATCCTTACCTTAGATATCTGATGACAGATAATATTAAGCCGAAGTTGGAGATGCTGAACGGTGATTTTTCATGACTTCACTAAGTTGGTAAGCATGTGTGCATTATTGAGGCAAATGTTTGGATGGATGATGTGATGATTCACTTGTTTGCAGACATAAACACTTTTGTGGTCCCATATGTGTGGCAGGAGGTGAAGCAGAGAGAATGCTCCATTCTTAATAACTTGTCCTCACATTTTGGTTCCTGTTAATTGAGTTTCAATAAAAGTTGTGTTTAAATTTAGCATGACCAAGTCTTATTTTAAAGGACACGTATCTTGTTTCTTCACCAGCTGTCTGTTCACACGCTGCAGCAAGGCCTTCTCTCTCTTCTTTTTCTGTTAATTAATTTGGTCACAGAACTCACATTAGATTCTAAAAAGTCACCTATAAAATGTCAAGCACTGTGATCTTTTCCTATTAATTTGATGACCTGCCTGTTTCTCTTTTAGCCCAGAAGAATCAACTTCAACCAATCATTTACAAGAATGAAGAATTAAAAGAATGTACTTTAATTAAAAATTAAAAATAAATGCAATGCAAAAATAGTGACTTATTATCTGTCTGATTGTCCATCTTTGATTATCTACTTGATTTATAATGTCTTGTCCTGCACATCTTTCTGAGTCTATCAGATGCCACTGGCCGCTCTCAACAAACACTTCCAGGCTGGTTACATCAATACAAAGGGACTGGAGTAGTCGGCAGGATGTACAGGCTGTGAATGCACTGCTCCAAAATCCCTTCAGTTTCATTTGTGTTTCTTTGTAACATATTTACTGGCATATGGCTGTTGAAGGACGTTCTTCACCAAGGTGTATCTGCTACCAGTGTGATTTTAATGGAGAGCTGATCACCTTCAACACTCAGTCAAACATAACAAAGCCATCTTCTGCCTTTCACATCCTCACATAACGATTGATTTGAACGATTATAAATAACAATGCTAGTAATCCCAGAGTCTTATTTTCTACAAACGATCGCCTACTAAACCAGGTAACTCAAAGGAATGCCTCCTAAGTACTTCCAGTAAAACCTGTGAGGCTATTGCTGTATTTTTCAATCAAAAAATTAATGATATTAGAAATAACATAGTATATCCCTCCAACACTAAGGATCCTCCTAAACCCCAGCATTCTGTTATAAACAAATTAAACTCTTTCACTAGGATAGATTTACCTGATTTACAAAAATAATATCTCAATTAAAATCCTCCACCTGCATCCTTGATCCAATTCCAACAATGTTTTCAAAGAAGTATCGGGCGTGCTAATTGATAATGTTCTTGACATAGTAAATTCGTCACTAGATACGGGGTCTTCCCAGACTGTCTTAAGACTGCTGTAGTTAAACCCCTTCTTAAGAAACATAATCTTGACCCCTCGGCTCTTGAAAATTTTAGACCCATCTCTAACCTGCCTTTCTTAAGTAAAGTTCTAGAGAAGGCAGTCATTATGCAGTTAAATGACCACCTCAATAAACATGCTATTCTTGATAAATTTCAGTCGGGTTTTAGAACAAATCACAGCACAGAAACTGCACTCGTTAAAGTAGTAAATGATTTGCGGTGAACGCAGACAGAGGCCATTTATCTGTTCTCATCCTCTTAGATCTGAGTGCTGCATTTGACACCATTGATCACAATATTCTTAGAAATCGCCTTAGTCAATGGGTGGGCCTCTCTGGCAGTGTCTTAAATTGGTTTGAATCCTACCTGACAGGGAGAAAATTTTTTGTTAGTTGTGGGAATTACAACTCGAAGACACATGATATCCGATATGGTGTTCCACAAGGCTCTATCCTGGGTCGCTGCTATTCTCAATCTACATGCTTCCGTTAGGTCAGATTATCTCAGGGCACAACGTGAGCTACCACAGCTATGCTGATGACACACAGCTGTACTTATCAATAGCACCTGATGACCCTGATTCTATTGATTCACTAACACAATGTCTGACTAGTATCTCAGAATGGATGAATAGTAACTTTCTCAAGTTAAATAAAGAAAACTGAAATTTTAGTGATTAGCAATAATGGATACAATGAGGCTATTAGAAATAAACTGGATACATTAGGATTAAAAGTCAAGACGGAGGTAAAAAGCTTAGGGGTGATTGTTGACTGTAATCTGAATTTTAAATCGCATATTAATCAGATCATTAGGACAGCATTTTTCACTTAAGAAACATAAGTAAAGTTAGACCTCTTATATCACTGAAAGATGCTGAGAAATTAGTTCACGCGTTTGTTTTCAGTCGACTAGATTACTGTAACGCACTCCTCTCAGGACTACCCAAAAGACATAAATCGTTTGCAACTAGTGCAGAATGCAGCTGCTAGAATCCTAACTAGGAAAAGAAAATCGAACACATTTCTCCAGTTTTGATGTCACTACACTGGTTACCTGTGTCATTCAGAATTGACTTTAAAATTCTGCTTATGGTTTATAAAGCCTTAAATAATCTCGCCCATCTTATATATCGGAATGTCTGACACCTTATATTCCAAATCGTAACCTCAGATCCTCAAATGAGTGTCTCCTTAGAATTCCAAGAACAAAACTTAAAAGAAGTGGTGAGGTGGCCTTCTGCTGCTATGCACCTAAAATCTGGAATAGCCTGCCAATAGGAATTCACCAGGCTGATACAGTAGAGCACTTTAAAACACTGCTGAAAACACATTACTTTAACATGGCCTTTTTATAACTTCATTTTAATCTTAATTTAACTTAATCCTGATACTCTCTATGTTCAATTTCCTCATAACAACTATTCATGGTGGCTCTAAAATCGCTACTGACCCCTACTCTCTCTTCTGTTTCTTTTTCCGGTTTCTTTGTGGTGGTGGCCTGCGCCACCTCCACCTACTCAAAGCTTCATGATGCTCCAACAATGATGGACGGATTAAAAGGCAGAAGTCTACGTGACCATCATCATCATCAAGCCCTTCCATGAGAACCCTAAATCCAAAGAGGACTGTTTCATTTATGTTAGGTAGAATGCCCAGAGGGGACTGGGCGGTCTCATGGTCTGGAATCCCTACAGATTTTATTGTTTCTCCAGCCGTCTGGAGTTTTTTTTTATTTTTTCTGTCCCCCCTGGCCATTGAACCGTACTCTTATTCGATGTTAATTAATGTTGATTTATTTTGTTTTATTATTGTGTCTTTTTTCTATTCTTTATTATGTAAAGCACTTTGAGCTACTGTTTGTATGAAAATGTGCTATATAAATAAATGTTGTTTTTGTTGTTGTTGTTGAATGTTTATCAATAAGTATCTCAACTAACAGATCTCTCCTGGCCAATTGGATTAATCTCTACTGGACAAATCTTCTAAGGTCATAATGAAAGACTTCAAAATCTAATTATGCATAATTATATTATCAGGGTAGAGACCTCCTAGACCAAATCTCATATTCATATTCAAAGTTATCAGTCTTTTATAGGTTTACGGTTAAAAAGCCAAAATGTTTTAGAAAGTGTTCATATTGAGAAAACATTTCAGAGAATTTGAACCAAATTTGTGATCAAGTACCAGAAGTCAACATTACCAGAATTTGAAGCAAAGATGGAAAACTCCAGGATAACAGAATGTTATGATTTTAAGCCTGCACACTTTTAAAAAGACTGAATGCTACAAAAAAGTTCTGAGGCCTACAAAACCACTGCAAAAGGAAAGGACAACCATAAAACATCTTTACAAAAAATAATAAAGCCCTAAATTTTAAAATTAAATGTATTATATGTTTTAAATTAAAGTAAGTCAAACCAGGTTCAGAGTTGTGGAAAGTATTGAAACTTTTAAAAAAGAAACTTTAAAAAAAAATACAAAAGAAATTATAACCAAGCATCACAAAACAAATGCAAATACAATAAACACATCAAAAAGGTAAACACTTTGAAAATTGAAAATGCAAAGCCAAAGGTGATAAAAAAAAAAAAAACAGGTAATCTAAACAACATCAAAAGAACAAACTGAAGATGAAGATTACAAACAGGAGCTGAACGAGATGCACCACCGGGGGTCTCACGTCACTGCACACATCTGAGGCCTTCTGGGCTTCTGAACAATTCTTAGGTAAGCGGCACAGCAGCAGCATCACGCACTCTGACTAGAATAGAAACTAACAGAAATACAAATTCAATGAAAATTCTTAACAATTACAAAAATGATTCAAAACTAGAATCACAATTACGAAGAGAAATACCACAAAATAATCAATAACTAAATAATGAGCTAAATTAAAGGCAATGATGACTGAATGGTGATTAGTAAAACTTTGACAAAACATTATTTATTTATTTATTACTATTTTTATTACTTTACTACTTTTATTTATTTATTTACTAGCAGAATACCCGCGCTTCGCAGCAGAGAAGTAGTGTGTTAAAGAAGTAATGAAAAAGAAAAGGAAACATTCTGAAAATAACGTAACATGATTGTCAATGTAATTGTTTTGTCATTGTCATAAGTGTTGCTGGCATATCTATATATATATATATATATATATATATATATATATATATATATATATATATATATATATATACACACACACACACATATAAACATATATATATATATACATATCCATACATATATACATATACACATATACACATATATATATATATATATACACATATCTACTTATACACACATACATATACATACATACACATACATATATACACACAAATACATATATATATACATACACACACACATATATAAACATATATATACAAGGAAGAAAAATGAAAAACATTATTTGTACATAATCTTAATTTATTTATCCATTCCTAAATAATTAAATGGGCAGGCTATTTCGTATCAGTGCAATACGCTGTTTGTTAAAACAGATGACTCCCGCTCTTACGTGCAAGTCGGCGTGGATATTATGAACTATCGTATTTGTTCAAGTTCTATTTAAATTTTAAATAGAAGGAATTTTTATTTAGTCGACAGAAATATCTTTGGTAGGAATGTAAGTTAAATGTAGGCATCATTGCATAAATTTTTCTTCACCATACAAATGTAAAGAGTAAATTAAGCCTTACATTCCAACCAAAGATATTTGTGTCGACTAAATCAGGGGTGTCAAACTCAATTGCACAGGGGGCCAAAATCCAAACCACACTTTAAGTCGTGGGCCGAACAGGATAAACATTTATTGAACACACTAAAACTAAACTTTTAAAACTGTTAAACTTTTAAAACTTAACTTTTTTGAACATAAATATGAATAAAAACAGACAGGAATATTATTCCGGAATAAATCAACTCAAACCTTAAATAACTTATAATATTTTGCTCTCCATAAAAATATATCCTGTCTAAATTATACAAGTTAGAAATAAAGTAAACGTTAAAAGATCAAACATTCAAATTTCTTTACTCTTATGTAATTTTATATAAAAAATAAACTTAAATTTTAAATATCCCAAAAGATTTTGCTCTCCATAAAAATATATCCTGTCAAAATTATACAAATTCAAATATGAACATGCTGCATAACAAAACCTGGAAATATAAATAAAATGTGTTCCTTTCAGCAATAACAAATCAAATCATTCAGTTGTCTTTGCTCATATGTCATTTTAGAGCTGGACGCCTGGCATCTTTTTTTGGCCACAAGTTCGTTTCTGTTTGCTGTGAAGTTCTGTGTTGTGGAGATTCTCAGGATGGACTGCAGGTGCTCATCAGTGAGGCGACTCCTGTGTGCTGTTTTGTTAGTCTTCATGACTGAGAAGAGCTTCTCACACAGATATGTGCTACCAAACATGCACAAGGTTCGAGCCGCATGTAGATGGAACTGGAGCATTTCTGCGGGAATGGAGTGAATAAACTTTGCGGGCCCTGCAGTATCGTACTTTGCCTTCAGTGTGCCATTACACTGCAGCTCAATCACCTCCATCTGAATCTGCACAGGCGCAGTTTCCACATCGACAGCAAATGGGTTGCGAAAACAACTCAAAATTCTTTTTTTGTTCTTCAAAGTCACCAAAGCGCCTTGCGAACTCAGTGTGCAGTGCGCTCAGTTTATCAGCAAAGTGCGTATTTGGGAACACCGTTGTGCCGACTTGGTTCAACATTACTTGGCAACAGGGAAAGTGGGGCAAGTTGCACTGGTGCATTTGTGTCTCCCATAAAAGCAGCTTCACTTGAAATCACTTTGTGATTGTGCACGGGTAAAAACGTCCGCTGAAGTGTCAGATTCTTCTTTAACTCTTCTTCTTTCTGTATCTTGTGCATTGGATTCAGGTCTTTCAGGTTACCCTGATGTTTTGTGTCATAGTGCCATCTTAGATTAAATTCTGTAATTACAGCCACATTAGCTCCACAAATGAGACACACGGGTTCAGTAAACATATACTCAGCCTCCCATCGGTTTTTAAAGGCTCTATGTTCAGAATCAACTTTTCTCTTCAGCATCGTGTGGGCTAGCTTCGCAATAACTTGCAGTATCATAAGCTAGACTTGATTAACGCGGTAAGTGTTCGGCAAGGCAGCTGAAGCGCTGCATTATGGAATCTGTAGTTTATTGTGTTACCAGTGCTTCATATCCCCGGGCCATTAATAACAATAATATATAAAATGATCTTGCGGGCCGGATATAATTACACGCCGGCCTTGAGTTTGACACATATGGACTAAATAGAACTTGAAAAGATATATTTTTTCGAATGTGATCGCGTAATTCAGATCGAGTTGACGCGCACTACAGTACATCGAGCCCGCGTGCTATTGTGGTTTTGCCTGCACGCAAAGTCTTGTTTATACCTCGTGTCTTCTCAGTAAACTTGTATCTTGCGAAAACCGTCATTCTCCATAGGGATGACAAACGGCAGCGGGAGTGTGTCTATAAACTTAATATAAACTTACGGTTCACACCGTGCTTTGTTTCCGCAGTAGCTGTACTTATGAATATGCTTGTATTTATGAATACGCTTGTATGCATCACTTGCTTCATAATCTTTTTCTGCCTTCTCAATTGTGAAATGGCGTTTTGTGCTCATCGCTGTTTGGAGGTCTTCCTTGTTCTCTACGTACTTACGTAGGAGGCGAGATGATGTCACACGAAACTCCACCTCCCATCCAGCTCAACTCCATTACATTATATGGAGAAAAATAGGTTCCAGTTATGACCATTACGCATAGAATTTTGAAATGAAACCTGCCCAACTTTTGTAAGTAAGCTGTAAGGAATGAGCCTGCCAAATTTCAGCCTTCCACCCACACGGGAAGTTGGAGAATTAGTGATGAGTGAGTGAGTCAGTCAGTCAGTCAGTGAGGGCTTTGCCTTTTATTAGTATAGATTTGACCTTCATACTCCTCAATATAGTATTTAGGGTCAGGTGTTGATGGCTATCATCCCTCTTGCAGGGCTTTTTGATATATTTATGGACATTTTGTGTTGTTCTACCAGTTTCCCATTTTTAAGGCCTGATGTTAACATTTAGGGACCGGCTGAGCTTTGGTGAGCCTCTTCTGGGCTGGTTAGTCACGGTATGGCCGGATTCTTGGGCTTTTTTTGGGAGGCATGACATCTATTTAAGACTCCATTTCATAACAACAGTGTTGTGTGCTTAGCACTGTCCTGCACTCTTTGTTCACCTAAGCCTGTGTGGCCAGTGACAACTCCAACTCTATTATTACCTTTGCTGATGACACTGCCATCACAGGTCTGATGACAAGACAGGTTAGAGAAAAGAGGTCGATCTGCTGACTTATTGGTGCCAGGGCCACAATCTGACCATTAATGTCAGTTAAACCAAGCAAGTAGCTGCTCAGAGACTTCAGGAGGTAAAAGACGCTCCCATCTACCTCAGAGGGCATGTTGTTGAAAGGGTAGGCTGATGAATTGAAGGTAATGTCTGATTTGTAAAATGATTGCTAGAAACTGTAAAGGAGAACCAGTGTGTCCCTGAGAGTGACACAAATGTCAAAATTTCATCTTCTTAGTAACACTGAAAAATACTTGAGTTATAAAGCAATTTCTGTACCATAATTAGTGACTTCAAACTGGAAGATGGTATTTCTCAGGCTAGTTAGCTCACCATATACATCAAAGAAGGCAACACTAAAACTGCTACCCTCCTAGATGTATTTGGCATTTTTTTTTATTTCTTGACAAAGCCCTTACAAATTATTCCATTATTGTACTCCATTTTAAAGCCTGTGAACACTGTTCTGTTACCAGTCATCAAAAACAAAAATATTTCCACAGTTCCATTTTTTTTTTTATTCTGTATTTCGCATTATACAATTTCTCTTTGTTAGTTTTCGCATACCCCTTGGGGTCAGAGAGCAGGGTCAGCCATTGTACAGCGCCCCTAGAGCAACTGAAGGTTAAGGGCTTTGCTCAAGGGCCCAGCAGAGTAGGATCTCTTTTGGCAATGATGTGGATTCGAACTGGCAACCTTCGGGATACCAGTGCAGATCCTTAGCCTCAGAGCCACTAGTGTTAAAATATTACAGCTAAGAGTGTAAAGCTGAAATAACTGATTTATGAATTCCTCAAAGCCAAACACTTTAGATTGTAAGGCAATCAAAGGCTATTAGCCAGATTTTTTTCTATAACAAATATACACAGCATTGTGCTGTCCCTTAATCTGCTGCACATTTCTACTGAACCCTCCAAATCACCCATTAATCATCACAATTATCCAACTCATCCTCCTCTCTGGTAACTTTCTAAACCAGAGACTGCGCTTTCTCTCTACTCCAATATGACCACAGAATCCCACCTCTGCACTGACCCCACTCCCTTTAACTCCACTTCATTCTCTGCTGTTGTCTTCTGATTCCTACACTGCTGATGACTTGTAATCAATTCACCTCACTGCACACTTTCACGTGTGTGTCCTGCACCGATCAGAGATGTAACGCAGTGGTGCTCAACCTGTGGGGCGGGCCCCCATAGGGGGCACGAAGTAACAAAAAGGGGGCAAAGATGTGAAAAAAAGAAAACAAGAATCAAAAATATGAAAAAAAGTCTATTGAAAACAAAACAAATTAACTTAAACTACATTCTGATACTAGAACAATAAATATAGAGTTAGATAAATGTCGATAAAACTTAAGTAGGTATAATAAAATATGCATCTACATTTAAAAAAAATGTTAGGGGGGGCGCAATTAAAACTGTTATGAAAACTCGGGTCGCAAATACTTAAAGATTGAGAAACGCTGATGTAACGGGTTGTGCCGAAATCGATAAAAACACTAAAGGGATTGTAAAAGACTCAGAACTAGGCAGCAAAAAGGTTTGGGGTTTTCCGACCCCGTATATTGTCTACAATCCACAATTCGAAAAAATAAATCAGGTCAAAACAGAGAAAAGAAAACACTTTCATCTGCACGACGCCATACTAGGCGTCGGCCATTTTATAAAGGAGGAGCCGGAAGTGGAGGAATGCTGGGAAGGAGGCGTGAGGGATGACTGGACTGCTGAAGTCAGGGAAGATGGTGGAGGAAGGGCGGAAGTAGACGTACTGCGGGAAAGGTCCTATGGCGGAGCGTCTTTAGTTCTGGAAAACAAAGGAGAAAGGTTAGTACCCTGCCACTCCCTGCCGGCGAACGTCTTTCGATGTGTTTTAAGGTCCATCCGCGGCCTCCTACTCGCGCATGCGTGACAGGATTTACATTTAAAACCATCAACACCCCATTGACTCATTTCACCACACACCTCAACCTACAAACTATTAGTCTGCATGGCCAGTGTTTCATCCTATAAAGCATCCTGATGCAATTTCAGTTATGGTGGGCAGGTCAATGTTTGGAATTCTGTGCTGCCACTTAACATAAAGGCAAAATGTTTAGGAATGGTTGAATTTCTAATTACGTCATCCACATTTAATAAGTGTAAAGAAAAGTGAGGAGCACTACAACCCTAAACACCTTCAGCTTCATCGGTGGGCTTATGCCTCTTGTGCTTCAGATGTTACATGACTACACTTGCTTAGTGGTCCTGCTGTTTACTTCGTCATCAATGCCAGTGCCCTGGGACTGTGTGCTGCCAACGTACATGAACCTGTTCTCCACGCTGAGTCTTTGACTGCTGATTAGAATGTTTTTTTCAACATATGGTGTCCCTGGTGCAGGCTGATGCATAACTTCAGTCTTCTTATCGATCATGCACTGCACTGCTTATCAGCCTTTGAAGGAGCATTGAGGCCAAAGTTATAATCCAGCAGAACCCTCTAATGGTGTCTGCCCCAACCCTACTTCATTTTGCGAAGCCTTATAAGGCTGATCAGTTTCCCATTGCTGTGGTAATTAATGCTCATTACAGTCTTTAATATAATCAGTGAACATGGTGGAGAACATCAGGCTGAACAGCATGAGCACCGAGACACAGCTCTGCTTAACTCCATGTTAGAGAGTGAAGGACTCCTTTGTCCTGAACTTTAGCTTACATAAAATCATGAATTTGCCATACCGTGGTGATGAATTTCCTTTGGCAACCATACTTTGACATGGTCTTCAAAATCATCTTTCCGCTAACAGTGTGGAATGCCTTAGTCAAATCAATACAGCAATGAAAGAGATGAACATTTTTCTCCTGATGTTTCTCCTGCAGCTGCTGAGCAGCAAACACCAATATTGATAGCCTCACATCTTCACAGAATCTACACTGGGCCTCAGGAAAAGTTCCTGGTTAAGATGTGAAGTAACATGATGAAGAGGGAGCCTGGGGAGAATCTCACCTGTGACAGACAGCAAGGATTCACCACCAAGAAGATCACAGAGCTCACAGTGTCCCTTATGTTTGTGCAGGTGGATGACTGATGACACTTTGAAGTCCTGTGCATTTGTATCTTGCTTCCACATAACTTAGAAAAAAATGTTCTTTCAGCACAGCATCACCTTCTCTATTGACTTCAGCAGGTATTGAAACTAATTGGGGTGCTTCACCTACTCACCATATACAGAGAACAGGAAATGGAAAAAGGGAGCCCACCTCCTTCAAACAATCATCCATTGTCGCTCTGTCACAGAAAATGTCTGTTGCAGACCTGCCAGTAGGTTTCATTGCATTGTGGAAACCTTTTAGGAAACTGAGACCGAAGGAGTCATCGGATGGACGTTTCCCTCAGCAAACACCAGCCAACTTGAGCTCTTCTACTATGAAACAATGAACAATGTACAGAAACATCACATTAAACTTCTTGAGACTAACTCTCAGCCATCATCAAACCCACCTAATCCATTTAAGGCATGTGGGGGCTGGATCTTCTCTCATGACATAGGCAGAATTTAATTATTAAATTCATCATCATCATCCTCTATTTCACTGAATTCAATTCAAGATCACAAGAGACCGGAGCCAAACTTGACAGTAATGGGTGCTAAACACCAACAACAAGTGGTTTGCCAATCTGTCGCATTTCATAATTATTAAATTGTATTGTTAATTTCACATGTGATGATTTTTAAGAATTAAGGAAAGAAAACGTTTATAAATTATCCTCAATTTGTCCAGTTGACGGCAGTGTTAATGCAGTTGAAAGCACTTTCTTTAACAATGCATTCCTTTTTCTTTATAAATGTAAATGCACAAAAATACAATAATACAACAAACTGCTGGTCTGAACTCCACAATAAAACAAAGACTGTGTCTTCATGGCCGAGTCCTGAGCAGATGTGACAATAAAGACTCAAAAAGACTCGTCACCACATTACTTCAGAACTACCATTTTACAAGCCAATGACACTTGACACTTTTTTGAATTGTCATTGTGTTGCTAAAAGTACTCAAGACTGATGAACTCATGGCAGACACTCAAGGGTGAATATCGGCACCAGCAGGCTCATGAGAAGCTGTCTGACTGTATGAAATACAAATCGCTCATACCATCAGAGCACTGGTCAGCACTTTTAAATGACAATGACACATATGGCCAGTGATATTGTGCAATCAGCCACTTGAAGGTTAAATCTTACATTTGGTGAAGATTATCCATCACAACTTGCACTCATCTCTTCCTCATTTTACCCAGCTTGAAGAAAAATTCAAACCTGCGGGACAAGAGCCAATGAGAGTGGGTGGGGTAACATAACCCCCATCACATGCCAATGATGCATTTTTATGTCACCTTTATTGATTTCTTCATCAACAGTGGCTGTAGGTGGACTCCTACCAGAACTTTGAGTTGTCAGGTTAGGTCAGGTCGGGGAGCTTGCCCTGATTCAGCACGTTGTCGCAACCACCACATGGCAAAACAGCTCAGGATCCCAGTTGGCAACCCCCCAGGCAGACACATGAACAGGTCCCACCCTCCAGAAATGACCATCTAAATACTACAGCCAGGTGTTACATTGGGGTATCCCCTTTGCCTCATCCTGCCACTCAGGCCCTCAACAATGCGGACTCTCTTTGGGAATTGCACCACATGTAACTGATGCTACCTCACAATAATAATAATAATAATAATAATAATAATAATAAATTTTATTTATATTGCGCTTTATATTTAACATTCTCAAAGTGCTACAAAATTAGAATAAATTAACAAACAAGATAATCTATAGAAATAATTTAACAAAATGCCTTTCTAAAAAGATACGTTTTTAGGTTTCGTTTAAAAGCATCAGTCGACTGTGGGGCTCTCAGGTAATCAGGGAGAGAATTCCAGAACCTTGGCACCACCGAAGAAAAGGCCCTATCACCCATACTGCTAAGCTTAGTTCTGGGAACTTGAAGAATGTTAGTATGCATAGAGCGGAGGGTGCGTGAGGAAGTATGAGGGATAAGGAGTTCCTGTAAATACAGGGGAGCAGATCCATAGACGCACTGATGGGTAAGGAGGGAAACCTTGTACTCTATTCTACTCTATTCAATGCAGGTAATGTGCCTCATTCGGGACTCCATGAGCAACTGCTTATTCAACACAAAGTCAAACCAGCAGTACCCAAGGATTCTCTGAAGAGGCACAGTACTGAAGGAATCCAGTCTTCATTTCAGGTCACTGCATAGTGTCCATCACTCACAAACATCTAACAAGACATCAACAACAACAACATTTATTTATATAGCACAATTTTATACAAAACAGTAGCTCAAAGTGCTTTACATAATAAAGAATAGAAAAATAAAAGACACAATAATAAAACAAAATAAATCAACATTAATTAACATCGAATAAGAGTAAGGTTCAATGGCCAGGGGGGACAGAAAAAACAAAAAAAACTCCAGACGGCTAGAGAAAAAATAAAATCTGTAGGGATTCCAGACCATGAGACCGCCCAGTCCCCTCTGGGCATTCTACCTAACATAAATGAAACAGTCCTCTTTGGATTTAGGATTCTCACGGAAGGGCTTGATGATGAAGATGGTCACGTAGACTTCTGCCTTTTAATCCGTCCATCATTGTTGGAGCATCATGAAGCTTTGAGTAGGTGGTTGTGGCGCAGGCCGGAAAAAAGAAACAGAAACGAGAGTAGGGTCAGTACAGATTTTAGAGCCACCATGAATAGTTATTATGAGGAAATTGAACATACAGAGTATCAGGATTAAGTTAAATTAAGATTAAAATGAAGTTATAGAAAGGCCATGTTAAAGTAATGTGTTTTCAGCAGTGTGTTAAAGTGCTCCACTGTATCAGCCTGGTGAATTCCTATTGGCAGGCTATACCAGATTTTAGGTGCATAGCAGCAGAAGGCCACCCGCCTCACCACTTCTTTTAAGTTTTGTTCTTGGAATTCTAAGGAGACCCTCATTTGAGGATCTGAGGTTATGATTTGGAATATAAGGTGTCAGACATTCCGATATATAAGATGGAGCGAGATTATTTAAGGCTTTATAAACCATAAACAGAATTTTAAAGACATGGAGCACCAGGACTCTAAAGACTTGGACCTTCATCTTTTTGCAGAGATTTAGAAAGCGCCACACACCCCTTTCCAGTGACCTCATGACCACCCGTCTACTGACTTCATAGGAAGAGTCACCAGAGACATGAATGTCACTGGTGAGGTAAGTAAACCTCTCGACGAGGTCGACACTCTGTCCGCAGACAGAAATATATTCCTGAAATAATTAGAAACTAGCTATTGCAGTTATAGTATTATAGATAATGAATGTTCTATGTGTGAATTTAAAAGGCAGTAACAAGAATGATAAGATTTGCTATTGCAGTGGTTCTCAATCTGTGGTGTGGGCCCCCCTAGGGGGGCACGAAAATGTGAAAAAAGAAAACAAGAATCAAAAATATGAAAAATACATCTATTGAAACCAAAACAAATTAACATTAACTACATTCTGATACTAGAAAAATAAATATAGTGTTAAATAAATGTCAATAAAAGTTAAGTAGGTATAATAAAATATGCATCTATGATGTATCATTAATTAAAAAAGAACAAATTGGTATTAGTGGGCTCCTTTCAAAAAAAAATTGGGGGGGTAATTAAAACTGTTATGAAAACTCGGGCCATAATACTTAAAGGATGAGAAATGCTGTGCTATTGCATGTTCAAAAACATGAGTGAAACAAATCTCTTGAAGTAATAGTAGAGTTTTATAATATTTTTTTAAGATTAGGTATACTGCCTTCTACCTGGAAAACAGCAGCAGTAATACTAATTTTAATACCAGGTAAAATGCTGTCAGATGCAGCTGGTTATAGAGCTATCTCATTAACAGCACATATGGGTAAGATAATGGAGCATCTGGGTAATGAACGTTTAACTCATATCAGGCAAATTACCAAAGTGGTTTAGTAAGGGTAGAATGGAAGTGGATTCTGCATTGAAACTAGAAAAGTGCAGGCCAATAAAGTATTTGTAATAGCATTTTTTGACATAGAATACAGTTAGGTCCATAAATATTTGGACAGAGACCACTTTTTTCTCATTTTGGTTCTGTACGTTACCACAATGAATTTTAAATGAAACAACTCAGATGCAGTTGAAGTGCAGACTTTCAGCTTTAATTCAGTGGGTTGAACAAAAAGATTGCCTAAAAATGTGAGGCAACTAAAGCATTTAACACAATCCCTTCATTTCAGGTGCTCAAAAGTAATTGGCCAATTGACTCAAAGGCTATTTCATGGGCAGGTGTGTTCAAGTCCGTCGTTATGTCTTATCAATTAAGCAGATAAAAGGCCTGGAGTTGATCTGAGGTGTGGTGATTGCATGTGGAAGATTTTGCTGTGAAGAGACAACATGCGGTCAAAGGAGCTCTCCATGCAGGTGAAAGAAGCCATCCTTAAGCTGCGAAAACAGAAAAAACCCATCTGAGAAATTGCTACAATATTACGAGTGACAAAATCTCCAGTTTGGTACATCCTGAGAAAGAAAGCAAGCACTGGTGAACTCAGCAACGCAACAAGACCTGGACGTCCACAGAAGAAAACAGTGGTGGATGATCGCAGAATCATTTCCATGGTGAAGAGAAACCCCTTCACAACAGCCAACCAAGTGAACAACACTCTCCAGGGCTTGGTCGGCGTATCGATATCCAAGTCTACCATAAAGAGAAGACTGCATGAAAGGAAATACAGAGGGTGCACTGCAAGGTGCAAGCCACTCATAAGCCTCAAGAATAGAAAGGCTAGATTGGACTTTGCTAAAGAACATCTAAAAAGCCAGCACAGTTCTGGAAAAACATTCTTTGGACAGATGAAACCAAGATCAACCTCTACCAGAATGATGGCAAGAAAAAAGTATGGAGAAGGCGTGGAACAGCTCATCATCCAAAGCATAGCACATCATCTGTAAAACACGGTGGAGTCAGGCAGTGTGATGGCTTGGGCGTGCATGGCTGCCAGTGGCACTGGGACACTCGTGTTTATTGATGATGTGACACAGGACAGAAGCAGCCGAATGAATTCTGAGGTGTTCAGAGACTTACTGTCTGCTCAAATCCAGCTAATTGATTGGGTAGCGTTTCATGATACAGATGGACAATGACCCAAAACATACAGCCAAAGCAACTCAGGAGTTTATTAAAGTAAAGAAGTGGAAAATTATTGAATGGCCAAGACAGTCACCTGACCTTAACCCAACTGAGCCTGCATTTCACTTGTTGGAGACTAAACTTCAGACAGAAAGGCCCACAAACAAACAGCAACTGAAAGCCGCTGCAGTAAAGGCCTGGCAGAGCATTAAAAAGTAGGAAACCCAGCATCTGGTGATGTCCAGGAGTTCAAGACTTCAGACTGGCATTGCCAGCAAAGGGTTTTCAACCAAGTATTAGAAATGAACTTTTGATTTCCAGTTATTTAATTTGTCCAATTACTTTTGAGACCCTGAAATGAAGGGATTGTGTTAATAAAATGCTTTAGTTGCCTCACATTTTTATGCAATCATTTTGTTCAACCCACTGAATTAAAGCTGAAAGTCTGCACTTCAACTGCATCTGAGTTGTTTCATTTAAAATTCATTGTGGTAATGTACAGAACCAAAATGATAAAAAAGTTGTCTCTGTCCAAATATTTATGGGACTAATTGTATGTTGAGGAAGGAAGGGCTTTTTATTAAAACTGCACAATTTTGGAATTGGGGTAGAATGTACAATTTTATAATGAGTTCTTTATTAGGTAAAAGTATACAGGTTAGAGTGGGATCCAGATACTCAAACTTGCTGTATATAAGGTAGAAAATGGTACTCCACCAGGCAGTGTACTTAGCCCACTATTGTTTAAAATTCTGATAAATGAGACATTCTCGCACACAGGAATGGAAGAAGGTGAATCATTGTATCTGATGGTGAGGCTCTGTGGATTAGGAGTAGGAATTTTGTATATATTGCTAACAAAACACTATTAGATATAAATAAAGTTGAAGAATGTGCACATAAATGAGGATTTAAGCTTTTAGTGGGAAAATCGTAAGGGATTTGCTTCTGTAAGAGAATGAAAAATCCTCAACTAAATTTACGAATATGTGGTCAACAATTGGAAGAAGTGACATTATGGACAAAAGCAAAAAAGCAATGAATGTACTTAGATGTTTAAGTGGATATGATGAGGGTGCAACCAGAAAGGCTTTATTATACTGAATATTTCTGTTAGTCTAATTAGATCGGTATTTAATTATGGTTGTAAAGCTTATGGATCAGCATCTTATTCTAATGTAAAACCTGCATGTTATTCAGAGTCAGGCTTTGATTGTCTGTTGTGGTGCTGGTAAACCCTCATCTAACTCTGCAGTACAAGTTGAGATGGGACAAATGCCATTAAAACTTTACAATTACTTTTAATGTGCTGGGGAAAAATTAAAAGGAATAAGAGTGATCACCCTGTTATTATGTGTTAAGAAATTTTTGGGAACACCATAAAATAGTATTAGGTTTGGGTGGGTGGGTTTGGCACAGCATGGGGTTAATGAATTGTCAGGTTATTCCCTCCCTGGTAACCCCACCATAGTTTTTTTCCAATGGCATTAGTAGACTTATAGGATATATGATTTTAGAAAAGCAAATAGTCAGGGTATGTCTGTAATGATGACAGTAAATACTTCTATTACTCAGAACTGTTATGGAATATTAAGAATATTTATGGATGGATCCAAGGATAACTTGATGGGAAATATAGCATCAGCTTTATGTGTCCCAGAATTACAAGTATATACAAAGAAAAGACTGCCTGATTATTTGTCAGTATTTACAAGTCAAATGATATCCATAATTTTGGGTCTACAACAGATAGAAGAACTTCGACCAAACAGGGCACTTGTCTGTTCTGATTTCTTTGCTGTCTTACAGAGCATTTAAATGGGAAATTATTCAGCATGGCCACATGAGTGTCTGCCTCATGCTGGTAATAGGAGAGCAGTTTTCACACTGCAACAAAAAGAAGAAATATGCAATGTGATGATTTCCAATAATTCTATTAGACTTTTGGAGATCCAAACTGCTTTTATAGAAGATAATGAAATCTTTTGAAACATCAATTCTGTCAGCCTCCCTACAATAAGTGTTGAACACACATCAATTTACAAAAAAACAACTCTACAGGGTAACTTTTGAAAGCAGCGATACCACTATGTTCAGGTAAAGAACAGGTACCGCATGTACTTCACAGTACTATATTGGACAATGTACATTCCAGTAATGCCAGATCTTAACTACAGGATAAACTGTGGCTGCTAAAGAGAATATAGAACAATAAAATTTTGATGTAACTCCAACATCTCCATACATATACATATATATTCAGTATATATATTGTGAGCACCCGGGTCTGAACACCACCAGACAAACACCACTTCTTTATAAAAAGCACACGTTTATTCATCAAACACAGTCCCGCACAGCACACAGTGCTCGCAGCACTAACCAACCTTTGCACGGGCTTTTCTCTCCCTGTCCATGGGCCACCTTTCCTCTCTTACAGTTTATTATTTATTTTTGTATAGCCCAAAATCACACAGGAAGTGCCGCAATGGGCTTTAACAGGCCCTGTCTTTTGACAGCCCCCCAGCCTTGACTCTCTTAGAAGACAAGGAAAAACTCCCAATAAAAACCTTGTAGGGAAAAATGGAAGAAACCTCGGGAAAGGCAGTTCAAAGAGAGACCCCTTTCCAGGTAGGTTGGGCGTGCAGTGGGTGTCAAAAGTAGGGGGACAGGACCTCTCTTGACCTCTCTTGACAGGAGCTTTGTCCTTCTCCCCATCCTGACTCTAGCTCCCTGATTTTAGGGAGGCAGCACCTTTTATTCTCACCTAGATGTGCTGCAGATGCCTGATGACACTCTTCCGGCAGCACGTTCTGATGTGGCAGAAGTGCTACCCTTGCACCCAGAAGCACTCCGGGTGACCCTGCAAGGATCTTCCTCCACCTATCCAGGTGTGGTGGAAGTGCCTTTTTCCCGGGCGCCATGAGGCTCAGGGCCTCCCCTGGCGGTGGACATGGGCCCCAATGGGCTTGAGCCTCCTTGCTCCTTTTCCGTGGTCTCTTCAAGATCCAGGGTGGTTGCCTCCTCATGGCCCGAAGGACATATAAACCACCTTCCGGTCCTTCTAGGCGTCCCGGCTGGGTCTGTCCCCCAGCCTCCTGTAACTATATATATATGGGGATGCCCCTCCCTACCTCAAAGAACTTATTTCCTTACATACGTCCACACGCAACCTTCGCTCTGCATCAGTACATCTTTTGAAAACTCCTAAGACTAGACTTCATACCATGGGAGATCGAGCTTTTTGCTCAGCTGCACCCAGACTGTGGAATGCTCTCCCTGAGTATCTGAGGACGCCACAGACTGTTGATGCTTTTAAATCTGGTCTTAAAACTTATCTTTTTATCAGAGCTTTCGGGTCGAATTAATTTTGTAGCACTTTGAGATTTGTTTCAAATATAAAGTGCATTATAAATAAAATAAAAATAAAAAAATATATATATATATTGTGAACGATAGGGGGCGCTCTCGCTCCCTTGAACCCCTGTCCAAGACTCCAGACACCAGGTAAAAGTCCTCAAGTTGACTTTATTTTGTCGCCACAGTGCACAAAGCACACTCTCCTCCACAATACTCATATAATTACAATAAACCACAATAATACAATCCTCCAGCTCCCAGACGCGTTGCCACCCTTCCACCCAGCTCAGCTCATTGTCTGTGAGTTCCCATAGTCCTTTTATATCTCCTGACCCGGAAGTGTTTCTGCCCAACAGTCCACAAGTCCTTATTCCTTCCGGGTCAGGGTAAATAGTCCTTTTCTTCAACCCGGAAGTCCGTCGCTCTTCCTGTGACGAACCTCCGGGTCACAGGGCACGAAGAAGCCCTCGGTCCTCCCTACAGCTCCCTCCTGTGGCCCCTATGGCATCCAGCAGGGCTTTGCATAAAAACTCCATTGTCCATGATGCCCTGCTGGTCTTCTGGGGACCTCCACGCTGCAAGGAGGGCTCCACCTGGCGGCTTGGGGGTATTGGCCGGGATAAATGGCCGGCCATCCTTCACAATATATATATATATATATATATATACAGTTTGGAAAATAGGTATTGAACGTGTCAATGTTTTTCTGAGTAATTTATTTCTAATGGGACTGCTGACATGACATTTTCACCAGATGTCGGTAACAACCTCAGTAATCCACATATACAAAGAAATCAAAACAAATATGTTCATAAATGAAGTTCTGTGTAATAAAGTGGAATGACACAGGGAATGAGTATTGAACACACTTACTGAAAATAATTTACTACTTAGTAGAAAAGCCTTTGTTGGTAATGACAACTTCAAGATGCCTCCTGTATGAAGAAATGAGTCACATGCATTGCTCAGGTGTGATTTTGGCCCATTCTTCCACACAAACTGTCTTCAAATTCTGAAGGTTCTGGGGCCTCTTCTATGAACTCTGATCTTCAGTTCTTTCCATAGATTTCCAATTGGATTTAAGTTGGCTGATTGACTGGGCCATTCTAGCAGCTTCTTGATTTTCTTTATTTCTCTGAAACCAATTGAGATCTTCCTTGGCTGTGTGTTTGGGATCTTCATCTTACTGAAATGCCCCCCCTACTTTCATCTTCAGTATTCTGGTAGGTGGCAGCAGATTTTTATCCAGAATGTCCCGCTATATTTCTCCATTCATCCTTCCTTCAATTATATGAAGTCTGCCTGCAAACTTCACTACTGGTGTTATGTTTATGCGGTTTTCTCCAAACAATGATATCCAAAGAGTTCAATTTTGGTCTCATCCGTCCAGACTCCTCCTCTTCTCTCCTCTATTGGCTTGTTCAAATGTTGTTTCAATGAACTTCAAGATGCTTTTTCTTCATCAGTGGAGTCTTGCGCAGTGAGTGTGCACAGAGGCCACGGCGATTGAATGCATTATTTATTGTTTTCTTTGAACTGCACCTACTAATTCCAGGTCTTTCTGAAGCTCTTGGTCCTTGGCTCTTGGACAACTCTTTGAATTATTCTTTTGTCAGAAATCTTGCGAGGTGCTCCTGGTCGTGGTCGGTTTATGGTGAAATGATGTTCTTTCCACTTGCAGATTACGGCCCCAACAGTGCTCACCAGAACATTCAGAAGTTTAGAAATACACATCTGTCACCAATGCCATCAATGATAAGGGTGTGAAGGTCTTGAGAGAGCTCTTTGCTTGTACCCATCATGAGATGCTTCTTGTGTGACACCTTGGGATGAGAAACCTTTTTATAGGCCATCAATTAGGACTAAAACAGATGATATTCATTTGCACAGAAAGGATTGCTTTCTAAATTCTGACAGATTTCAGCTGGTGTCTTGACTTTCCAGGCCTTTCTGCACCTCCTTTTCCTCATGTGCTAAATGTATTTTCTCTGTATCGTTCCACTTTATTACACATAACTTAATTTATGGACATATTTGTTTTAATTTATTTGTATGTGTGGATTATTTGGGTTGTTACCGACATCTGGTGAAAATATCATGTCAGTAGCCCCATTAGAAATATATTTACTGAGAAAAACATTGATGTGTTCAATACTTATTTTTCACACCGTATTGTGTGTATATATACCAGTTACAATAAACAGGCAAGTGAATACACAATAATAATAATAAACACACTTTCCTCCACACCTCCCAGCAAGCTCTGTTCTACTCCTCTTGACTCCGGCTCACTTGCTGGGTTCCCTTCAGTTCTTAAAATAGTCCTTGACCGGAGGTGCTTCTGTTCTTCCTCCCACGTGACTTGCCAGCACTTCCAGGTCAGATGGAGAATCTCAATTCTTTAATTAGGCCGGAAGTACTTTGGGGCTTCCGTCCTCATTACTTCCTAGTACTTCCAGGCTGCAAGGGAAGCATGACTCCCCAAGTACATTCACAGCTCTCCCTGGCAGCACCCATGACACCCAACAGGGCTGTGAAGCTGGACTCCAAGTTCCAGGATGCCCTGCAGGAATCAGGGACACCGGTACACTCCAGGGAAGCTACCATCTAGCGTTATGGGGGAGACCAGTGTCCTGGAAAAGCTGCCTTCCCC